>NW_027364435.1:0-231695 GCF_046119375.1 Phyllobates terribilis
AATATTGTAAATGCACAAACAGTAATATCTCCACATTGCAAGGTGCAATTCTGAAATTTTTTGCTTTTTCCTGCTAATCCTAGCATGATAAAGAAGATTCAAAGAGAGTGAGATGCCAGCTCCTTTCATTCAGTCAGTAGCTTCAAACATTTCTGGACGTTTTTCAATGGCAAAAATCAATGAATATTGTAAATGCACAAACAGTAATATCTCCACATTGCAAGGTGCAATTCTGAAATTTTTTGCTTTTTCCTGTTAATCCTAGCATGATAAAGAAGATTCAAAGAGAGTGAGATGCCAGCTCCTTTCATTCAGTCAGTAGCTTCAAACATTTCTGGTATATGAAAAACATGTTTTTCAATGGCAAAAATCAATGAATATTGTAAATGCACAAACAGTAATATCTCCACATTGCAAGGTGCAATTCTGAAATTTTTTGCTTTTTCCTGCTAATCCTAGCATGATAAAGAAGCTTCAAAGAGAGTGAGATGCCAGCTCCTTTCATTCAGTCAGTAGCTTCAAACATTTCTGGTATATGAAAAACATGTTTTTCAATGGCAAAAATCAATGAATATTGTAAATGCACAAACAGTAATATCTCCACATTGCAAGGTGCAATTCTGAAATTTTTTGCTTTTTCCTGCTAATCCTAGCATGATAAAGAAGATTCAAAGAGAGTGAGATGCCAGCTCCTTTCATTCAGTCAGTAGCTTCAAACATTTCTGGACGTTTTTCAATGGCAAAAATCAATGAATATTGTAAATGCACAAACAGTAATATCTCCACATTGCAAGGTGCAATTCTGAAATTTTTTGCTTTTTCCTGTTAATCCTAGCATGATAAAGAAGATTCAAAGAGAGTGAGATGCCAGCTCCTTTCATTCAGTCAGTAGCTTCAAACATTTCTGGTATATGAAAAACATGTTTTTCAATGGCAAAAATCAATGAATATTGTAAATGCACAAACAGTAATATCTCCACATTGCAAGGTGCAATTCTGAAATTTTTTGCTTTTTCCTGCTAATCCTAGCATGATAAAGAAGATTCAAACAGTGAGATGCCAGCTCCTTTCATTCAGTCAGTAGCTTCAAACATTTCTGGTATATGAAAAACATGTTTTTCAATGGCAAAAATCAATGAATATTGTAAATGCACAAACAGTAATATCTCCACATTGCAAGGTGCAATTCTGAAATTTTTTGCTTTTTCCTGCTAATCCTAGCATGATAAAGAAGATTCAAAGAGATTGAGATGCCAGCTCCTTTCATTCAGTCAGTAGCTTCAAACATTTCTGGACGTTTTTCAATGGCAAAAATCAATGAATATTGTAAATGCACAAACAGTAATATCTCCACATTGCAAGGTGCAATTCTGAAATTTTTTGCTTTTTCCTGTTAATCCTAGCATGATAAAGAAGATTCAAAGAGAGTGAGATGCCAGCTCCTTTCATTCAGTCAGTAGCTTCAAACATTTCTGGTATATGAAAAACATGTTTTTCAATGGCAAAAATCAATGAATATTGTAAATGCACAAACAGTAATATCTCCACATTGCAAGGTGCAATTCTGAAATTTTTTGCTTTTTCCTGCTAATCCTAGCATGATAAAGAAGCTTCAAAGAGAGTGAGATGCCAGCTCCTTTCATTCAGTCAGTAGCTTCAAACATTTCTGGTATATGAAAAACATGTTTTTCAATGGCAAAAATCAATGAATATTGTAAATGCACAAACAGTAATATCTCCACATTGCAAGGTGCAATTCTGAAATTTTTTGCTTTTTCCTGCTAATCCTAGCATGATAAAGAAGATTCAAAGAGAGTGAGATGCCAGCTCCTTTCATTCAGTCAGTAGCTTCAAACATTTCTGGTATATGAAAAACGTTTTTCAATGGCAAAAATCAATGAATATTGTAAATGCACAAACAGTAATATCTCCACATTGCAAGGTGCAATTCTGAAATTTTTTGCTTTTTCCTGTTAATCCTAGCATGATAAAGAAGATTCAAAGAGAGTGAGATGCCAGCTCCTTTCATTCAGTCAGTAGCTTCAAACATTTCTGGTATATGAAAAACATGTTTTTCAATGGCAAAAATCAATGAATATTGTAAATGCACAAACAGTAATATCTCCACATTGCAAGGTGCAATTCTGAAATTTTTTGCTTTATCCTGCTAATCCTAGCATGATAAAGAAGATTCAAAGAGAGTGAGATGCCAGCTCCTTTCATTCAGTCAGTAGCTTCAAACATTTCTGGTATATGAAAAACATGTTTTTCAATGGCAAAAATCAATGAATATTGTAAATGCACAAACAGTAATATCTCCACATTGCAAGGTGCAATTCTGAAATTTTTGCTTTTTCCAGCTAATCCTAGCATGATAAAGAAGATTCAAAGAGAGTGAGATGCCAGCTCCTTTCATTCAGTCAGTAGCTTCAAACATTTCTGGTATATGAATAACATGATGTTTTACAATGGCAAAAATCAATGAATATTGTAAATGCACAAACAGTAATATCTCCACATTGCAAGGTGCAATTCTGAAATTTTTTGCTTTTTCCTGCTAATCCTAGCATGATAAAGAAGATTCAAAGAGAGTGAGATGCCAGCTCCTTTCATTCAGTCAGTAGCTTCAAACATTTCTGGACGTTTTTCAATGGCAAAAATCAATGAATATTGTAAATGCACAAACAGTAATATCTCCACATTGCAAGGTGCAATTCTGAAATTTTTTGCTTTTTCCTGCTAATCCTAGTATGATAAAGAAGATTCAAAGAGAGTGAGATGCCAGCTCCTTTCATTCAGTCAGTAGCTTCAAACATTTCTGGTATATGAAAAACATGTTTTTCAATGGCAAAAATCAATGAATATTGTAAATGCACAAACAGTAATATCTCCACATTGCAAGGTGCAATTCTGAAATTTTTTGCTTTTTCCTGCTAATCCTAGCATGATAAAGAAGATTCAAAGAGTGAGATGCCAGCTCCTTTCATTCAGTCAGTAGCTTCAAACATTTCTGGTATATGAAAAACATGTTTTTCAATGGCAAAAATCAATGAATATTGTAAATGCACAAACAGTAATATCTCAACATTGCAAGGTGCAATTCTGAAATTTTTTGCTTTTTCCTGCTAATCCTAGCATGATAAAGAAGATTCAAAGAGAGTGAGATGCCAGCTCCTTTCATTCAGTCAGTAGCTTCAAACATTTCTGGACGTTTTTCAATGGCAAAAATCAATGAATATTGTAAATGCACAAACAGTAATATCTCCACATTGCAAGGTGCAATTCTGAAATTTTTTGCTTTTTCCTGTTAATCCTAGCATGATAAAGAAGATTCAAAGAGAGTGAGATGCCAGCTCCTTTCATTCAGTCAGTAGCTTCAAACATTTCTGGTATATGAAAAACATGTTTTTCAATGGCAAAAATCAATGAATATTGTAAATGCACAAACAGTAATATCTCCACATTGCAAGGTGCAATTCTGAAATTTTTTGCTTTTTCCTGCTAATCCTAGCATGATAAAGAAGATTCAAAGAGAGTGAGATGCCAGCTCCTTTCATTCAGTCAGTAGCTTCAAACATTTCTGGTATATGAAAAACATGTTTTTCAATGGCAAAAATCAATGAATATTGTAAATGCACAAACAGTAATATCTCCACATTGCAAGGTGCAATTCTGAAATTTTTTGCTTTTTCCTGCTAATCCTAGCATGATAAAGAAGATTCAAAGAGAGTGAGATGCCAGCTCCTTTCATTCAGTCAGTAGCTTCAAACATTTCTGGACGTTTTTCAATGGCAAAAATCAATGAATATTGTAAATGCACAAACAGTAATATCTCCACATTGCAAGGTGCAATTCTGAAATTTTTTGCTTTTTCCTGTTAATCCTAGCATGATAAAGAAGATTCAAAGAGAGTGAGATGCCAGCTCCTTTCATTCAGTCAGTAGCTTCAAACATTTCTGGTATATGAAAAACATGTTTTTCAATGGCAAAAATCAATGAATATTGTAAATGCACAAACAGTAATATCTCCACATTGCAAGGTGCAATTCTGAAATTTTTTGCTTTTTCCTGTTAATCCTAGCATGATAAAGAAGATTCAAAGAGAGTGAGATGCCAGCTCCTTTCATTCAGTCAGTAGCTTCAAACATTTCTGGTATATGAAAAACATGTTTTTCAATGGCAAAAATCAATGAATATTGTAAATGCACAAACAGTAATATCTCCACATTGCAAGGTGCAATTCTGAAATTTTTTGCTTTTTCCTGCTAATCCTAGCATGATAAAGAAGATTCAAAGAGTGAGATGCCAGCTCCTTTCATTCAGTCAGTAGCTTCAAACATTTCTGGTATATGAAAAACATGTTTTTCAATGGCAAAAATCAATGAATATTGTAAATGCACAAACAGTAATATCTCCACATTGCAAGGTGCAATTATGAAATTTTTTGCTTTTTCCTGCTAATCCTAGCATGATAAAGAAGATTCAAAGAGAGTGAGATGCCAGCTCCTTTCATTCAGTCAGTAGCTTCAAACATTTCTGGACGTTTTTCAATGGCAAAAATCAATGAATATTGTAAAGGCACAAACAGTAATATCTCCACATTGCAAGGTGCAATTCTGAAATTTTTTGCTTTTTCCTGTTAATCCTAGCATGATAAAGAAGATTCAAAGAGAGTGAGATGCCAGCTCCTTTCATTCAGTCAGTAGCTTCAAACATTTCTGGTATATGAAAAACATGTTTTTCAATGGCAAAAATCAATGAATATTGTAAATGCACAAACAGTAATATCTCCACATTGCAAGGTGCAATTCTGAAATTTTTTGCTTTTTCCTGCTAATCCTAGCATGATAAAGAAGATTCAAAGAGAGTGAGATGCCAGCTCCTTTCATTCAGTCAGTAGCTTCAAACATTTCTGGTATATGAAAAACATGTTTTTCAATGGCAAAAATCAATGAATATTGTAAATGCACAAACAGTAATATCTCCACATTGCAAGGTGCAATTCGGAAATTTTTTGCTTTTTCCAGCTAATCCTAGCATGATAAAGAAGATTCAAAGAGAGTGAGATGCCAGCTCCTTTCATTCAGTCAGTAGCTTCAAACATTTCTGGTATATGAATAACATGATGTTTTTCAATGGCAAAAATCAATGAATATTGTAAATGCACAAACAGTAATATCTCCACATTGCAAGGTGCAATTCTGAAATTTTTTGCTTTTTCCTGCTAATCCTAGCATGATAAAGAAGATTCAAAGAGAGTGAGATGCCAGCTCCTTTCATTCAGTCAGTAGCTTCAAACATTTCTGGTATATGAAAAACATGTTTTTCAATGGCAAAAATCAATGAATATTGTAAATGCACAAACAGTAATATCTCCACATTGCAAGGTGCAATTCTGAAATTTTTTGCTTTTTCCTGCTAATCCTAGCATGATAAAGAAGATTCAAAGAGAGTGAGATGCCAGCTCCTTTCATTCAGTCAGTAGCTTCAAACATTTCTGGACGTTTTTCAATGGCAAAAATCAATGAATATTGTAAATGCACAAACAGTAATATCTCCACATTGCAAGGTGCAATTCTGAAATTTTTTGCTTTTTCCTGTTAATCCTAGCATGATAAAGAAGATTCAAAGAGAGTGAGATGCCAGCTCCTTTCATTCAGTCAGTAGCTTCAAACATTTCTGGTATATGAAAAACATGTTTTTCAATGGCAAAAATCAATGAATATTGTAAATGCACAAACAGTAATATCTCCACATTGCAAGGTGCAATTCTGAAATTTTTTGCTTTTTCCTGTTAATCCTAGCATGATAAAGAAGATTCAAAGAGAGTGAGATGCCAGCTCCTTTCATTCAGTCAGTAGCTTCAAACATTTCTGGTATATGAAAAACATGTTTTTCAATGGCAAAAATCAATGAATATTGTAAATGCACAAACAGTAATATCTCCACATTGCAAGGTGCAATTCTGAAATTTTTTGCTTTTTCCTGCTAATCCTAGCATGATAAAGAAGATTCAAAGAGTGAGATGCCAGCTCCTTTCATTCAGTCAGTAGCTTCAAACATTTCTGGTATATGAAAAACATGTTTTTCAATGGCAAAAATCAATGAATATTGTAAATGCACAAACAGTAATATCTCCACATTGCAAGGTGCAATTATGAAATTTTTTGCTTTTTCCTGCTAATCCTAGCATGATAAAGAAGATTCAAAGAGAGTGAGATGCCAGCTCCTTTCATTCAGTCAGTAGCTTCAAACATTTCTGGACGTTTTTCAATGGCAAAAATCAATGAATATTGTAAAGGCACAAACAGTAATATCTCCACATTGCAAGGTGCAATTCTGAAATTTTTTGCTTTTTCCTGTTAATCCTAGCATGATAAAGAAGATTCAAAGAGAGTGAGATGCCAGCTCCTTTCATTCAGTCAGTAGCTTCAAACATTTCTGGTATATGAAAAACATGTTTTTCAATGGCAAAAATCAATGAATATTGTAAATGCACAAACAGTAATATCTCCACATTGCAAGGTGCAATACTGAAATTTTTTGCTTTTTCCTGCTAATCCTAGCATGATAAAGAAGATTCAAAGAGAGTGAGATGCCAGCTCCTTTCATTCAGTCAGTAGCTTCAAACATTTCTGGTATATGAAAAACATGTTTTTCAATGGCAAAAATCAATGAATATTGTAAATGCACAAACAGTAATATCTCCACATTGCAAGGTGCAATTCGGAAATTTTTTGCTTTTTCCAGCTAATCCTAGCATGATAAAGAAGATTCAAAGAGAGTGAGATGCCAGCTCCTTTCATTCAGTCAGTAGCTTCAAACATTTCTGGTATATGAAAAACATGTTTTTCAATGGCAAAAATCAATGAATATTGTAAATGCACAAACAGTAATATCTCCACATTGCAAGGTGCAATTCTGAAATTTTTTGCTTTTTCCTGCTAATCCTAGCATGATAAAGAAGATTCAAAGAGAGTGAGATGCCAGCTCCTTTCATTCAGTCAGTAGCTTCAAACATTTCTGGACGTTTTTCAATGGCAAAAATCAATGAATATTGTAAATGCACAAACAGTAATATCTCCACATTGCAAGGTGCAATTCTGAAATTTTTTGCTTTTTCCTGTTAATCCTAGCATGATAAAGAAGATTCAAAGAGAGTGAGATGCCAGCTCCTTTCATTCAGTCAGTAGCTTCAAACATTTCTGGTATATGAAAAACATGTTTTTCAATGGCAAAAATCAATGAATATTGTAAATGCACAAACAGTAATATCTCCACATTGCAAGGTGCAATTCTGAAATTTTTTGCTTTTTCCTGTTAATCCTAGCATGATAAAGAAGATTCAAAGAGAGTGAGATGCCAGCTCCTTTCATTCAGTCAGTAGCTTCAAACATTTCTGGTATATGAAAAACATGTTTTTCAATGGCAAAAATCAATGAATATTGTAAATGCACAAACAGTAATATCTCCACATTGCAAGGTGCAATTATGAAATTTTTTGCTTTTTCCTGCTAATCCTAGCATGATAAAGAAGATTCAAAGAGAGTGAGATGCCAGCTCCTTTCATTCAGTCAGTAGCTTCAAACATTTCTGGACGTTTTTCAATGGCAAAAATCAATGAATATTGTAAAGGCACAAACAGTAATATCTCCACATTGCAAGGTGCAATTCTGAAATTTTTTGCTTTTTCCTGTTAATCCTAGCATGATAAAGAAGATTCAAAGAGAGTGAGATGCCAGCTCCTTTCATTCAGTCAGTAGCTTCAAACATTTCTGGTATATGAAAAACATGTTTTTCAATGGCAAAAATCAATGAATATTGTAAATGCACAAACAGTAATATCTCCACATTGCAAGGTGCAATTCTGAAATTTTTTGCTTTTTCCTGCTAATCCTAGCATGATAAAGAAGATTCAAAGAGAGTGAGATGCCAGCTCCTTTCATTCAGTCAGTAGCTTCAAACATTTCTGGTATATGAAAAACATGTTTTTCAATGGCAAAAATCAATGAATATTGTAAATGCACAAACAGTAATATCTCCACATTGCAAGGTGCAATTCTGAAATTTTTTGCTTTTTCCTGCTAATCCTAGCATGATAAAGAAGATTCAAAGAGAGTGAGATGCCAGCTCCTTTCATTCAGTCAGTAGCTTCAAACATTTCTGGACGTTTTTCAATGGCAAAAATCAATGAATATTGTAAATGCACAAACAGTAATATCTCCACATTGCAAGGTGCAATTCTGAAATTTTTTGCTTTTTCCTGTTAATCCTAGCATGATAAAGAAGATTCAAAGAGAGTGAGATGCCAGCTCCTTTCATTCAGTCAGTAGCTTCAAACATTTCTGGTATATGAAAAACATGTTTTTCAATGGCAAAAATCAATGAATATTGTAAATGCACAAACAGTAATATCTCCACATTGCAAGGTGCAATTCTGAAATTTTTTGCTTTTTCCTGCTAATCCTAGCATGATAAAGAAGATTCAAAGAGTGAGATGCCAGCTCCTTTCATTCAGTCAGTAGCTTCAAACATTTCTGGTATATGAAAAACATGTTTTTCAATGGCAAAAATCAATGAATATTGTAAATGCACAAACAGTAATATCTCCACATTGCAAGGTGCAATTCTGAAATTTTTTGCTTTTTCCTGCTAATCCTAGCATGATAAAGAAGATTCAAAGAGAGTGAGATGCCAGCTCCTTTCATTCAGTCAGTAGCTTCAAACATTTCTGGACGTTTTTCAATGGCAAAAATCAATGAATATTGTAAATGCACAAACAGTAATATCTCCACATTGCAAGGTGCAATTCTGAAATTTTTTGCTTTTTCCTGTTAATCCTAGCATGATAAAGAAGATTCAAAGAGAGTGAGATGCCAGCTCCTTTCATTCAGTCAGTAGCTTCAAACATTTCTGGTATATGAAAAACATGTTTTTCAATGGCAAAAATCAATGAATATTGTAAATGCACAAACAGTAATATCTCCACATTGCAAGGTGCAATTCTGAAATTTTTTGCTTTTTCCTGCTAATCCTAGCATGATAAAGAAGATTCAAAGAGAGTGAGATGCCAGCTCCTTTCATTCAGTCAGTAGCTTCAAACATTTCTGGTATATGAAAAACATGTTTTTCAATGGCAAAAATCAATGAATATTGTAAATGCACAAACAGTAATATCTCCACATTGCAAGGTGCAATTCTGAAATTTTTTGCTTTTTCCTGCTAATCCTAGCATGATAAAGAAGATTCAAAGAGAGTGAGATGCCAGCTCCTTTCATTCAGTCAGTAGCTTCAAACATTTCTGGACGTTTTTCAATGGCAAAAATCAATGAATATTGTAAATGCACAAACAGTAATATCTCCACATTGCAAGGTGCAATTCTGAAATTTTTTGCTTTTTCCTGTTAATCCTAGCATGATAAAGAAGATTCAAAGAGAGTGAGATGCCAGCTCCTTTCATTCAGTCAGTAGCTTCAAACATTTCTGGTATATGAAAAACATGTTTTTCAATGGCAAAAATCAATGAATATTGTAAATGCACAAACAGTAATATCTCCACATTGCAAGGTGCAATTCTGAAATTTTTTGCTTTATCCTGCTAATCCTAGCATGATAAAGAAGATTCAAAGAGAGTGAGATGCCAGCTCCTTTCATTCAGTCAGTAGCTTCAAACATTTCTGGTATATGAAAAACATGTTTTTCAATGGCAAAAATCAATGAATATTGTAAATGCACAAACAGTAATATCTCCACATTGCAAGGTGCAATTCTGAAATTTTTTGCTTTTTCCAGCTAATCCTAGCATGATAAAGAAGATTCAAAGAGAGTGAGATGCCAGCTCCTTTCATTCAGTCAGTAGCTTCAAACATTTCTGGTATATGAATAACATGATGTTTTTCAATGGCAAAAATCAATGAATATTGTAAATGCACAAACAGTAATATCTCCACATTGCAAGGTGCAATTCTGAAATTTTTTGCTTTTTCCTGCTAATCCTAGCATGATAAAGAAGATTCAAAGAGAGTGAGATGCCAGCTCCTTTCATTCAGTCAGTAGCTTCAAACATTTCTGGACGTTTTTCAATGGCAAAAATCAATGAATATTGTAAATGCACAAACAGTAATATCTCCACATTGCAAGGTGCAATTCTGAAATTTTTTGCTTTTTCCTGCTAATCCTAGTATGATAAAGAAGATTCAAAGAGAGTGAGATGCCAGCTCCTTTCATTCAGTCAGTAGCTTCAAACATTTCTGGTATATGAAAAACATGTTTTTCAATGGCAAAAATCAATGAATATTGTAAATGCACAAACAGTAATATCTCCACATTGCAAGGTGCAATTCTGAAATTTTTTGCTTTTTCCTGCTAATCCTAGCATGATAAAGAAGATTCAAAGAGTGAGATGCCAGCTCCTTTCATTCAGTCAGTAGCTTCAAACATTTCTGGTATATGAAAAACATGTTTTTCAATGGCAAAAATCAATGAATATTGTAAATGCACAAACAGTAATATCTCAACATTGCAAGGTGCAATTCTGAAATTTTTTGCTTTTTCCTGCTAATCCTAGCATGATAAAGAAGATTCAAAGAGAGTGAGATGCCAGCTCCTTTCATTCAGTCAGTAGCTTCAAACATTTCTGGACGTTTTTCAATGGCAAAAATCAATGAATATTGTAAATGCACAAACAGTAATATCTCCACATTGCAAGGTGCAATTCTGAAATTTTTTGCTTTTTCCTGTTAATCCTAGCATGATAAAGAAGATTCAAAGAGAGTGAGATGCCAGCTCCTTTCATTCAGTCAGTAGCTTCAAACATTTCTGGTATATGAAAAACATGTTTTTCAATGGCAAAAATCAATGAATATTGTAAATGCACAAACAGTAATATCTCCACATTGCAAGGTGCAATTCTGAAATTTTTTGCTTTTTCCTGCTAATCCTAGCATGATAAAGAAGATTCAAAGAGAGTGAGATGCCAGCTCCTTTCATTCAGTCAGTAGCTTCAAACATTTCTGGTATATGAAAAACATGTTTTTCAATGGCAAAAATCAATGAATATTGTAAATGCACAAACAGTAATATCTCCACATTGCAAGGTGCAATTCTGAAATTTTTTGCTTTTTCCTGTTAATCCTAGCATGATAAAGAAGATTCAAAGAGAGTGAGATGCCAGCTCCTTTCATTCAGTCAGTAGCTTCAAACATTTCTGGTATATGAAAAACATGTTTTTCAATGGCAAAAATCAATGAATATTGTAAATGCACAAACAGTAATATCTCCACATTGCAAGGTGCAATTCTGAAATTTTTTGCTTTTTCCTGCTAATCCTAGCATGATAAAGAAGATTCAAAGAGAGTGAGATGCCAGCTCCTTTCATTCAGTCAGTAGCTTCAAACATTTCTGGTATATGAAAAACATGTTTTTCAATGGCAAAAATCAATGAATATTGTAAATGCACAAACAGTAATATCTCCACATTGCAAGGTGCAATTCTGAAATTTTATGCTTTTTCCTGCTAATCCTAGCATGATAAAGAAGATTCAAAGAGAGTGAGATGCCAGCTCCTTTCATTCAGTCAGTAGCTTCAAACATTTCTGGACGTTTTTCAATGGCAAAAATCAATGAATATTGTAAATGCACAAACAGTAATATCTCCACATTGCAAGGTGCAATTCTGAAATTTTTTGCTTTTTCCTGTTAATCCTAGCATGATAAAGAAGATTCAAAGAGAGTGAGATGCCAGCTCCTTTCATTCAGTCAGTAGCTTCAAACATTTCTGGTATATGAAAAACATGTTTTTCAATGGCAAAAATCAATGAATATTGTAAATGCACAAACAGTAATATCTCCACATTGCAAGGTGCAATTCTGAAATTTTTTGCTTTTTCCTGCTAATCCTAGCATGATAAAGAAGATTCAAAGAGAGTGAGATGCCAGCTCCTTTCATTCAGTCAGTAGCTTCAAACATTTCTGGACGTTTTTCAATGGCAAAAATCAATGAATATTGTAAATGCACAAACAGTAATATCTCCACATTGCAAGGTGCAATTCTGAAATTTTTTGCTTTTTCCTGCTAATCCTAGTATGATAAAGAAGATTCAAAGAGAGTGAGATGCCAGCTCCTTTCATTCAGTCAGTAGCTTCAAACATTTCTGGTATATGAAAAACATGTTTTTCAATGGCAAAAATCAATGAATATTGTAAATGCACAAACAGTAATATCTCCACATTGCAAGGTGCAATTCTGAAATTTTTTGCTTTTTCCTGCTAATCCTAGCATGATAAAGAAGATTCAAAGAGAGTGAGATGCCAGCTCCTTTCATTCAGTCAGTAGCTTCAAACATTTCTGGTATATGAAAAACATGTTTTTCAATGGCAAAAATCAATGAATATTGTAAATGCACAAACAGTAATATCTCCACATTGCAAGGTGCAATTCTGAAATTTTTTGCTTTTTCCTGCTAATCCTAGCATGATAAAGAAGATTCAAAGAGAGTGAGATGCCAGCTCCTTTCATTCAGTCAGTAGCTTCAAACATTTCTGGACGTTTTTCAATGGCAAAAATCAATGAATATTGTAAATGCACAAACAGTAATATCTCCACATTGCAAGGTGCAATTCTGAAATTTTTTGCTTTTTCCTGTTAATCCTAGCATGATAAAGAAGATTCAAAGAGAGTGAGATGCCAGCTCCTTTCATTCAGTCAGTAGCTTCAAACATTTCTGGTATATGAAAAACATGTTTTTCAATGGCAAAAATCAATGAATATTGTAAATGCACAAACAGTAATATCTCCACATTGCAAGGTGCAATTCTGAAATTTTTTGCTTTTTCCTGTTAATCCTAGCATGATAAAGAAGATTCAAAGAGAGTGAGATGCCAGCTCCTTTCATTCAGTCAGTAGCTTCAAACATTTCTGGTATATGAAAAACATGTTTTTCAATGGCAAAAATCAATGAATATTGTAAATGCACAAACAGTAATATCTCCACATTGCAAGGTGCAATTCTGAAATTTTTTGCTTTTTCCTGTTAATCCTAGCATGATAAAGAAGATTCAAAGAGAGTGAGATGCCAGCTCCTTTCATTCAGTCAGTAGCTTCAAACATTTCTGGTATATGAAAAACATGTTTTTCAATGGCAAAAATCAATGAATATTGTAAATGCACAAACAGTAATATCTCCACATTGCAAGGTGCAATTCTGAAATTTTTTGCTTTTTCCTGCTAATCCTAGCATGATAAAGAAGATTCAAAGAGAGTGAGATGCCAGCTCCTTTCATTCAGTCAGTAGCTTCAAACATTTCTGGACGTTTTTCAATGGCAAAAATCAATGAATATTGTAAATGCACAAACAGTAATATCTCCACATTGCAAGGTGCAATTCTGAAATTTTTTGCTTTTTCCTGTTAATCCTAGCATGATAAAGAAGATTCAAAGAGAGTGAGATGCCAGCTCCTTTCATTCAGTCAGTAGCTTCAAACATTTCTGGTATATGAAAAACATGTTTTTCAATGGCAAAAATCAATGAATATTATAAATGCACAAACAGTAATATCTCCACATTGCAAGGTGCAATTCTGAAATTTTTTGCTTTTTCCTGCTAATCCTAGCATGATAAAGAAGATTCAAAGAGAGTGAGATGCCAGCTCCTTTCATTCAGTCAGTAGCTTCAAACATTTCTGGTATATGAAAAACATGTTTTTCAATGGCAAAAGTCAATGAATATTGTAAATGCACAAACAGTAATATCTCCACATTGCAAGGTGCAATTCTGAAATTTTTTGCTTTTTCCTGCTAATCCTAGCATGATAAAGAAGATTCAAAGAGAGTGAGATGCCAGCTCCTTTCATTCAGTCAGTAGCTTCAATCATTTCTGGACGTTTTTCAATGGCAAAAATCAATGAATATTGTAAATGCACAAACTGAAATTTCTCCGCATTGCAAGGTGCAATGCTGAAATTTTTTGCTTTTTCCTGCTCCTCTTAGCATGATAAAGAAGATTCAAAGAGAGTGAGATGCCAGCTCCTTTCATTCAGTCAGTAGCTTCAATCATTTCTGGACGTTTTTCAATGGCAAAAATCAATGAATATTGTAAATGCACAAACAGTAATTTCTGTGCATTGCAAGGTGCAATTCTGAAATTTTTTGCTTTTTCCTGCTCCTCTTAGCATGGTAAAGAAGATTCAAAGAGAGTGAGATGCCAGCTCCTTTCATTCAGTCAGTAGCTTCAAACATTTCTGGTATATGAATAACATGATGTTTTTCAATGACAAAAATCAATGAATATTGTAAATGCACAAACAGTAATTTCTCCGCATTGCAAGGTGCAAGTCTGAAATTTTTTGCTTTTTCCTGCTCCTCTTAGCATGATAAAGAAGATTCAAAGAGAGTGAGATGCCAGCTCCTTTCATTCAGTTAGTAGCTTCAATCATTTCTGGACGTTTTTCAATGGCAAAAATCAATGAATATTGTAAATGCACAAACTGTAATTTCTCCGCATTGCAAGGTGCAATTCTGAAATTTTTTGCTTTTTCCTGCTCCTCTTAGCATGATTAAGAAGATTCAAAGAGAGTGAGATGCCAGCTCCTTTCATTCAGTCAGTAGCTTCAATCATTTCTGGACGTTTTTCAATGGCAAAAATCAATGAATATTGTAAATGCACAAACAGTAATTTCTCCGCATTGCAAGGTGCAATTCTGAAATTTTTTGCTTTTTCCTGCTCCTCTTAGCATGGTAAAGAATACTCAAAGAGAGTGAGATGCCAGCTCCTTTCATTCAGTCAGTAGCTTCAAACATTTCTGGTATATGAATAACATGATGTTTTTCAATGGCAAAAATCAATGAATATTGTAAATGCACAAACAGTAATTTCTCCGCATTGCAAGGTGCAAGTCTGAAATTTTTTGCTTTTTCCTGCTCCTCTTAGCATGATAAAGAAGATTCAAAGAGAGTGAGATGCCAGCTCCTTTCATTCAGTCAGTAGCTTCAAACATTTCTGGTATATGAATAACATGATGTTTTTCAATGGCAAAAATCAATGAATATTGTAAATGCACAAACAGTAATTTCTCCGCATTGCAAGGTGCAATTCTGAAATTTTTTGCTTTTTCCTGCTCCTCTTAGCATGATAAAGAAGATTCAAAGAGAGTGAGATGCCAGCTCCTTTCATTCAGTCAGTAGCTTCAATCATTTCTGGACGTTTTTCAATGGCAAAAATCAATGAATATTGTAAATGCACAAACAGTAATTTCTCCGCATTGCAAGGTGCAATTCTGAAATTTTTTGCTTTTTCCTGCTCCTCTTAGCATGATAAAGAAGATTCAAAGAGAGTGAGATGTCAGCTCCTTTCATTCAGTCAGTAGCTTTAAACATTTCTGGTATATGAATAACATGATGTTTTTCAATGGCAAAAATCAATGGATATTGTAAATGCACAAACAGTAATTTCTCCGCATTGCAAGGTGCAATTCTGAAATTTTTTGCTTTTTCCTGCTCCTCTTAGCATGATAAAGAAGATTCAAAGAGAGTGAGATGCCAGCTCCTTTCATTCAGTCAGTAGCTTCAATCATTTCTGGACGTTTTTCAATGGCAAAAATCAATGAATATTGTAAATGCACAAACAGTAATTTCTCCGCATTGCAAGGTGCAATTCTGAAATTTTTTGCTTTTTCCTGCTCCTCTTAGCATGATAAAGAAGATTCAAAGAGAGTGAGATGCCAGCTCCTTTCATTCAGTCAGTAGCTTCAAACATTTCTGGTATATGAATAACATGATGTTTTTCAATGGCAAAAATCAATGAATATTGTAAATGCACAAACAGTAATTTCTCCGCATTGCAAGGTGCAATTCTGAAATTTTTTGCTTTTTCCTGCTCCTCTTAGCATGATAAAGAAGATTCAAAGAGAGTGAGATGCCAGCTCCTTTCGTTCAGTCAGTAGCTTCAATCATTTCTGGACGTTTTTCAATGGCAAAAATCATTGAATATTATAAATGCACAAACAGTAATTTCTCCGCATTGCAAGGTGCAATTCTGAAATTTTTTACTTTTTCCTGCTCCTCTTAGCATGATAAATAAGATTCAAAGAGAGTGAGATGCCAGCTCCTTTCATTCAGTCAGTAGCTTCAATCATTTCTGGTATATGAATAACATGATGTTTTTCAATGGCAAAAATCAATGAATATTGTAAATGCACAAACAGTAATTTCTCCGCATTGCAAGGTGCAATTCTGAAATTTTTTGCTTTTTCCTGCTCCTCGTAGCATGATAAAGAAGATTCAAAGAGAGTGAGATGCCAGCTCCTTTCATTCAGTCAGTAGCTTCAATCATTTCTGGACGTTTTTCAATGGCAAAAATCAATGAATATTGTTAATGCACAAACAGTAAATTCTCCGCATTGCAAGGTGCAATTCAGAAATTTTTTGCTTTTTCCTGCTCCTCTTACAATGATAAAGAAGATTCAAAGAGAGTGAGATGCCAGCTCCTTTCATTCAGTCAGTAGCTTCAATCATTTCTGGACGTTTTTCAATGGCAAAAATCAACGAATATTGTAAATGCACAAACAGTAATTTCTCCGCATTGCAAGGTGCAATTCTGATATTTTTTGCTTTTTCCTGCTCCTCTTAGCATGATAAAGAAGATTCAAAGAGAGTGAGATGCCAGCTCCTTTCATTCAGTCAGTAGCTTCAAACATTTCTGGTATATGAATAACATGATGTTTTTCAATGGCAAAAATCAATGAATATTGTAAATGCACAAACAGTAATTTATCCGCATTGCAAGGTGCAATTCTGAAATTTTTTGCTTTTTCCTGCTCCTCTTAGCATGAAAAAGAAGATTCAAAGAGAGTGAGATGCCAGCTCCTTTTGTTCAGTCAGTAGCTTCAATCATTTCTGGACGTTTTTCAATGGCAAAAATCATTGAATATTATAAATGCACAAACAGTAATTTCTCCGCATTGCAAGGTGCAATTCTGAAATTTTTTACTTTTTCCTGCTCCTCTTAGCATGATAAAGAAGATTCAAAGAGAGTGAGATGCCAGCTCCTTTCATTCAGTCAGTAGCTTCAATCATTTCTGGTATATGAATAACATGATGTTTTTCAATGGCAAAAATCAATGAATATTGTAAATGCACAAACAGTAATTTCTCCGCATTGCAAGGTGCAATTCTGAAATTTTTTGCTTTTTCCTGCTCCTCTTAGCATGATAAAGAAGATTCAAAGAGAGTGAGATGACAGCTCCTTTCATTCAGTCAGTAGCTTCAATCATTTCTGGACGTTTTTCAATGGCAAAAATCAATGAATATTGTAAATGCACAAACAGTAATTTCTCCGCATTGCAAGGTGCAATTCTGAAATTTTTTGCTTTTTCCTGCTCTTCTTAGCATGATAAACAAGATTCAAAGAGAGTGAGATGCCAGCTCCTTTCATTCAGTCAGTAGCTTCAATCATTTCTGGACGTTTTTCAATGGCAAAAATCAATGAATATTGTAAATGCACAAACAGTAATTTCTCCGCATTGCAAGGTGCAATTCTGAAATTTTTTGCTTTTTCCTGCTCCTCTTAGCATGATAAACAAGATTCAAAGAGAGTGAGATGCCAGCTCCTTTCATTCAGTCAGTAGCTTCAAACATTTCTGGTATATGAATAACATGATGTTTTTCAATGGCAAAAATCAATGAATATTGTAAATGCACAAACAGTAATTTCTCAGCATTGCAAGGTGCAATTCTGAAATTTTTTGCTTTTTCCTGCTCCTCTTAGCATGATAAAGAAGATTCAAAGAGAGTGAGATGCCAGCTCCTTTCATTCAGTAAGTAGCTTCAATCATTTCTGGACGTTTTTCAATTGCAAAAATCAATGAATATTGTAAATGCACAAACAGTAATTTCTCCGCATTGCAAGGTGCAATTCTGAAATTTTTTGCTTTTTCCTGCTCCTCTTAGCATGATAAAGACGATTCAAAGAGAGTGAGATGCCAGCTACTTTCATTCAGTCAGTAGCTTCAATCATTTCTGGTATATGAATAACATGATGTTTTTCAATGGCAAAAATCAATGAATATTGTAAATGCACAAACAGTAATTTCTCCGCATTGCAAGGTGCAATTCTGAATTTTTTTGCTTTTTCCTGCTGCTCTTAGCATGATAAAGAAGATTCAAAGAGAGTGAGATGCCAGCTCCTTTCATTCACTCAGTAGCTTCAATCATTTCTGGTATATGAATAACATGATGTTTTTCAATGGCAAAAATCAATGAATATTGTAAATGCACAAACAGTAATTTATCCGCATTGCAAGGTGCAATTCTGAAATTTTTTGCTTTTTCCTGCTCCTCTTAGCATGATAAAGAAGATTCAAAGAGAGTGAGATGCAAGCTCCTTTCATTCAGTCAGTAGCTTCAAACATTTCTGGTATATGAATAACATGATGCTTTTCAATGGCAAAAATCAATGAATATTGTAAATGCACAAACAGTAATTTCTCCGCATTGCATGGTGCAATTCTGAAATTTTTTGCTTTTTCCTGCTCCTCTTAGCATGATAAAGAAGATTCAAAGAGAGTGAGATGCCAGCTCCTTTCATTCAGTCAGTAGCTTCAATCATTTCTGGACGTTTTTCAATGGCAAAAATCAATGAATATTGTAAATGCACAAACAGTAATTTCTCCGCATTGCAAGGTGCAATTCTGAAATTTTTTGCTTTTTCCTGCTCCTCTTAGCATGATAAAGAAGATTCAAAGAGAGTGAGATGCCAGCTCCTTTCATTCAGTCAGTAGCTTCAATCATTTCTGGTATATGAATAACATGATGTTTTTCAATGGCAAAAATCAATGAATTTTGTAAATGCACAAACAGTAATTTCTCCGCATTGCAAGGTGCAATTCTGAAATTTTTTGCTTTTTCCTGCTCCTCTTAGCATGATAAAGAAGATTCAAAGAGAGTGAGATGCCAGCTCCTTTCATTCAGTCAGTAGCTTCAATCATTTCTGGACGTTTTTCAATGGCAAAAATCAATGAATTGTAAATGCACAAACAGTAATTTCTCCGCATTGCAAGGTGCAATTCTGAAATTTTTTGCTTTTTCCTGCTCCTCTTAGCATGATAAAGAAGATTCAAAGAGAGTGAGATGCCAGCTCCTTTCATTCAGTCAGTAGCTTCAAACATTTCTGGTATATGAATAACATGATGTTTTTCAATGGCAAAAATCAATGAATATTGTAAATGCACAAACAGTAATTTCTCCGCATTGCAAGGTGCAATACTGAAATTTTTTACTTTTTCCTGCTCCTCTTAGCATGATAAAGAAGATTCAAAGAGAGTGAGATGCCAGCTCCTTTCATTCAGTCAGTAGCTTCAATCATTTCTGGACGTTTTTCAATGGCAAAAATCAATGAATATTGTAAATGCACAAACAGTAATTTCTCCGCATTGCAAGGTGCAATTCTGAAATTTTTTGCTTTTTCCTGCTCCTCTTAGCATGATAAAGAAGATTCAAAGAGAGTGAGATGCCAGCTCCTTTCATTCAGTCAGTAGCTTCAATCATTTCTGGTATATGAATAACATGATGTTTTTCAATGGCAAAAATCAATGAATTTTGTAAATGCACAAACAGTAATTTCTCCGCATTGCAAGGTGCAATTCTGAAATTTTTTGCTTTTTCCTGCTCCTCTTAGCATGATAAAGAAGATTCAAAGAGAGTGAGATGCCAGCTCCTTTCATTCAGTCAGTAGCTTCAATCATTTCTGGACGTTTTTCAATGGCAAAAATCAATGAATTGTAAATGCACAAACAGTAATTTCTCCGCATTGCAAGGTGCAATACTGAAATTTTTTACTTTTTCCTGCTCCTCTTAGCATGATAAGGAAGATTCAAAGAGAGTGAGATGCCAGCTCCTTTCATTCAGTCAGTAGCTTCAATCATTTCTGGTATATGAATAACATGATGTTTTTCAATGGCAAAAATCAATGAATATAGTAAATGCACAAACAGTAATTTCTCCGCATTGCAAGGTGCAATTCTGAAATTTTTTGCTTTTTCCTGCTCCTCTTAGCATGATAAAGAAGATTCAAAGAGAGTGAGATGCCAGCTCCTTTTATTCAGTAAGTAGCTTCAATCATTTCTGGACGTTTTTCAATGGCAAAAATCAATGAATATTGTAAATGCACAAACAGTAATTTCTCCGCATTGCAAGGTGCAATTCTGAAATTTTTTGCTTTTTCCTGCTCCTCTTAGCATGATAAACAAGATTCAAAGAGAGTGAGATGCCAGCTCCTTTCATTCAGTCAGTAGCTTCAATCATTTCTGGACGTTTTTCAATGGCAAAAATCATTGAATATTGTAAATGCACAAACAGTAATTTCTCCGCATTGCAAGGTGCAATTCTGAAATTTTTTACTTTTTCCTGCTCCTCTTAGCATGATAAAGAAGATTCAAAGAGAGTGAGATGCCAGCTCCTTTCATTCAGTCAGTAGCTTCAATCATTTCTGGTATATGAATAACATGATGTTTTTCAATCGCAAAAATCAATGAATATTGTAAATGCACAAACAGTAATTTCTCCGCATTGCAAGGTGCAATTCTGAAATTTTTTACTTTTTCCTGCTCCTCTTAGCATGATAAAGAAGATTCAAAGAGAGTGAGATGCCAGCTCCTTTCATTCAGTCAGTAGCTTCAATCATTTCTGGACGTTTTTCAATGGCAAAAATCAATGAATATTGTAAATGCACAAACAGTAATTTCTCCGCATTGCAAGGTGCAATTCTGAAATTTTTTGCTTTTTCCTGCTCCTTTTAGCATGATAAAGAAGATTCAAAGAGAGTGAGATGCCAGCTCCTTTCCTTCAGTCAGTAGCTTCAATCATTTCTGGTATATGAATAACATGATGTTTTTCAATGGCAAAAATCAATGAATTTTGTAAATGCACAAACAGTAATTTCTCCGCATTGCAAGGCGCAATTCTGAAATTTTTTGCTTTTTCCTGCTCCTCTTAGCATGATAAAGAAGATTCAAAGAGAGTGAGATGCCAGCTCCTTTCATTCAGTCAGTAGCTTCAATCATTTCTGGACATTTTTCAATGGCAAAAATCAATGAATATTGTAAATGCACAAACAGTAATTTCTCCGCATTGCAAGGTGCAAATCTGAAATTTTTTGCTTTTTCCTGCTCCTCTTAGCATGATAAAGAAGATTCAAAGAGAGTGAGATGCCAGCTCCCCTCATTCAGTCAGTAGCTTCAATCATTTCTGGACGTTTTTCAATGGCAAAAATCAATGAATATTGTAAATGCACAAACAGTAATTTCTCCGCATTGCAAGGTGCAATTCTGAAATTTTTTGCTTTTTCCTGCTCCTCTTAGCATGATAAAGAAGATTCAAAGAGAGTGAGGTGCCAGCTCCTTTCATTCAGTCAGGAGCTTCAAACATTTCTGGTATATGAATAACATGTTTTTCAATGGCAAAAATCAATGAATATTGTAAATGCACAAACAGTAATTTCTCCGCATTGCAAGGTGCAATTCTGAAATTTTTTGCTTATTCCTGCTCCTCTTAGCATGATAAAGAAGATTCAAAGAGAGTGAGATGCCAGCTCCTTTCATTCAGTCAGTAGCTTCAATCATTTCTGGACGTTTTTCAATGGCAAAAATCAATTTATATTGTAAATGCACAAACAGCAATTTCTCCGCATTGCTAGGTGCAATTCTGAAATTTTTTGCTTTTTCCTGCTACTCTTAGCATGATAAAGAAGATTCAAAGAGAGTGAGATGCCAGCTCCTTTCATTCAGTCAGTAGCTTCAATCATTTCTGGACGTTTTTCAATGGCAAAAATCAATGAATATTGTAAATGCACAAACTGTAATTTCTCCGCATTGCAAGGTGCAATTCTGAAATTTTTTGCTTTTTCCTGCTCCTCTTAGCATGATAAAGAAGATTCAAAGAGAGTGAGATGCCAGCTCCTTTCATTCAGTCAGTAGCTTCAATCATTTCTGGACATTTTTCAATGGCAAAAATCAATGAATATTGTAAATGCACAAACAGTAATTTCTCCGCATTGCAAGGTGCAATTCTGAAATTTTTTGCTTTTTCCTGCTCCTCTTAGCATGATAAAGAAGATTCAAAGAGAGTGAGATGCCAGCTCCTTTCATTCAGTCAGTAGCTTCAATCATTTCTGGACATTTTTCAATGGCAAAAATCAATGAATATTGTAAATGCACAAACAGTAATTTCTCCGCATTGCAAGGTGCAATTCTGAAATTTTTTGCTTTTTCCTGCTCCTCTTAGCATGATAAAGAAGATTCAAAGAGAGTGAGATGTCAGCTCCTTTCATTCAGTCAGTAGCTTCAAACATTTCTGGTATATGAATAACATGATGTTTTTCAATGGCAAAAATCAATGAATATTGTAAATGCACAAACAGTAATTTCTCCGCATTGCAAGGTGCAATTCTGAAATTTTTTGCTTTTTCCTGCTCCTCTTAGCATGATAAAGAAGATTCAAAGAGAGTGAGATGCCAGCTCCTTTCATTCAGTCAGTAGCTTCAATCATTTCTGGTATATGAATAACATGATGTTTTTCAATGGCAAAAATCAATGAATTTTGTAAATGCACAAACAGTAATTTCTCAGCATTGCAAGGTGCAATTCTGAAATTTTTTGCTTTTTCTTGCTGCTCTTAGCATGATAAAGAAGATTCAAAGAGAGTGAGATGCCAGCTCCTTTCATTGTCAGTAGCTTCAATCATTTCTGGACGTTTTTCAATGGCAAAAATCAATGAATATTTTAAATGTACAAACAGTAATTTCTCCGCATTGCAAGGTGCAATTCTGAAATTTTTTGCTTTTTCCTGCTCCTCTTAGCATGATAAAGAAGATTCAAAGAGAGTGAGATGCCAGCTCCTTTCATTCAGTCAGTAGCTTCAATCATTTCTGGACGTTTTTCAATGGCAAAAATCAATGAATATTGTAAATGCACAAACAGTAATTTCTCCGCATTGCAAGGTGCAATTCTGAAATTTTTTGCTTTTTCCTGCTCCTCTTAGCATGATAAAGAAGATTCAAAGAGAGTGAGATGCCAGCTCCTTTCATTCAGTCAGTAGCTTCAATCATTTCTGGTATATGAATAACATGATGTTTTTCAATGGCAAAAATCAATGAATTTTGTAAATGCACAAACAGTAATTTCTCAGCATTGCAAGGTGCAATTCTGAAATTTTTTGCTTTTTCTTGCTGCTCTTAGCATGATAAAGAAGATTCAAAGAGAGTGAGATGCCAGCTCCTTTCATTGTCAGTAGCTTCAATCATTTCTGGACGTTTTTCAATGGCAAAAATCAATGAATATTTTAAATGCACAAACAGTAATTTCTCCGCATTGCAAGGTGCAATTCTGAAATTTTTTGCTTTTTCCTGCTCCTCTTAGCATGATAAAGAAGATTCAAAGAGAGTGAGATGCCAGCTCCTTTCATTCAGTCAGTAGCTTCAATCATTTCTGGACGTTTTTCAATGGCAAAAATCAATGAATATTGTAAATGCACAAACAGTAATTTCTCCGCATTGCAAGGTGCAATTCTGAAATTTTTTGCTTTTTCCTGCTCCTCTTAGCATGATAAAGAAGATTCAAAGAGAGTGAGATGCCAGCTCCTTTCATTCAGTCAGTAGCTTCAATCATTTCTGGACGTTTTTCAATGGCAAAAATCAATGAATATTGTAAATGCACAAACAGTAATTTCTCCGCATTGCAAGGTGCAATTCTGAAATTTTTTGCTTTTTCCTGCTCCTCTTAGCATGATAAAGAAGATTCAAAGAGAGTGAGATGTCAGCTCCTTTCATTCAGTCAGTAGCTTCAAACATTTCTGGTATATGAATAACATGATGTTTTTCAATGGCAAAAATCAATGAATATTGTAAATGCACAAACAGTAATTTCTCCGCATTGCAAGGTGCAATGCTGAAATTTTTTGCTTTTTCCTGCTCCTCTTAGCATGATAAAGAAGATTCAAAGAGAGTGAGATGCCAGCTCCTTTCATTCAGTCAGTAGCTTCAATCATTTCTGGTATATGAATAACATGATGTACTTCAATGGCAAAAATCAATGAATTTTGTAAATGCACAAACAGTAATTTCTCAGCATTGCAAGGTGCAATTCTGAAATTTTTTGCTTTTTCCTGCTCCTCTTAGCATGATAAAGAAGATTCAAAGAGAGTGAGATGCCAGCTCCTTTCATTGTCAGTAGCTTCAATCATTTCTGGACGTTTTTCAATGGCAAAAATCAATGAATATTGTAAATGCACAAACAGTAATTTCTCCGCATTGCAAGGTGCAATTCTGAAATTTTTTGCTTTTTCCTGCTCCTCTTAGCATTATGAAGAAGATTCAAAGAGAGTGAGATACCAGCTCCTTTCATTCAGTCAGTAGCTTCAAACATTTCTGGTATATGAATAACATGATGTTTTTCAATGGCAAAAATCAATGAATATTGTAAATGCACAAACAGTAATTTCTCCGCATTGCAAGGTGCAATTCTGAAATTTTTTGCTTTTTCCTGCTCCTCTTAGCATGATAAAGAAGATTCAAAGAGAGTGAGATGCCAGCTCCTTTCGTTCAGTCAGTAGCTTCAATCATTTCTGGACGTTTTTCAATGGCAAAAATCATTGAATATTGTAAATGCACAAACAGTAATTTCTCCGCATTGCAAGGTGCAATTCTGAAATTTTTTGCTTTTTCCTGCTCCTCTTAGCATGATAAAGAAGATTCAAAGAGAGTGAGATGCCATCTCCTTTCATTCAGTCAGTAGCTTCAATCATTTCTGGACGTTTTTCAATTGCAAAAATCAATGAATATTGTAAATGCACAAACAGTAATTTCTCCGCATTGCAAGGTGCAATTCTGAAATTTTTTGCTTTTTCCTGCTCCTCTTAGCATGATAAAGAAGATTCAAAGAGAGTGAGATGCCAGCTCCTTTCATTCAGTCAGTAGCTTCAATCATTTCTGGACGTTTTTCAATGGCAAAAATCAATGAATATTGTAAATGCACAAACAGTAATTTCTCCGCATTGCAAGGTGCAATTCTGAAATTTTTTGCTTTTTCCTGCTCCTTTTAGCATGATAAACAAGATTCAAAGAGAGTGAGATGCCAGCTCCTTTCATTCAGTCAGTAGCTTCAATCATTTATGGACGTTTTTCAATTGCAAAAATCATTGAATATTGTAAATGCACAAACAGTAATTTCTCCGCATTGCAAGGTGCAATTCTGAAATTTTTTACTTTTTCCTGCTCCTCTTAGCATGATAAAGAAGATTCAAAGAGAGTGTGATGCCAGCTCCTTTCATTCAGTCAGTAGCTTCAATCATTTCTGGTATATGAATAACATGATGTTTTTCAATCGCAAAAATCAATGAATATTGTAAATGCACAAACAGTAATTTCTCCGCATTGCAAGGTGCAATTCTGAAATTTTTTGCTTTTTCCTGCTCCTCTTAGAATGATAAAGAAGATTCAAAGAGAGTGAGATGCCAGCTCCTTTCATTCAGTCAGTAGCTTCAATCATTTCCGGACGTTTTTCAATGGCAAAAATCAATGAATATTGTAAATGCACAAACAGTAATTTCTCCGCATTGCAAGGTGTAATTCTGAAATTTTTTGCTTTTTCCTGCTCCTCTTAGCATGATAAAGAAGATTCAAAGAGAGTGAGATGCCAGCTCCTTTCCTTCAGTCAGTAGCTTCAATCATTTCTGGTATATGAATAACATGATGTTTTTCAATGGCAAAAATCAATGAATTTTGTAAATGCACAAACAGTAATTTCTCCGCATTGCAAGGCGCAATTCTGAAATTTTTTGCTTTTTCCTGCTCCTCTTAGCATGATAAAGAAGATTCAAAGAGAGTGAGATGCTAGCTCCTTTCATTCAGTCAGTAGCTTCAATCATTTCTGGACGTTTTTCAATGGCAAAAATCAATGAATATTGTAAATGCACAAACAGTAATTTCTCCGCATTGCAAGGTGCAATTCTGAATTTTTTTGCTTTTTCCTGCTCCTCTTAGCATGATAAACAAGATTCAAAGAGAGTGAGGTGCCAGCTCCTTTCATTCAGTCAGGAGCTTCAAACATTTCTGGTATATGAATAACATGTTTTTCAATGGCAAAAATCAATGAATATTGTAAATGCACAAACAGTAATTTCTCCGCATTGCAAGGTGCAATTCTGAAATTTTTTGCTTTTTCCTGCTCCTCTTAGCATGATAAAGAAGATTCAAAGAGAGTGAGATGCCAGCTCCTTTCATTCAGTCAGTAGCTTCAATCATTTCTGGACATTTTTCAATGGCAAAAATCAATGAATATTGTAAATGCACAAACAGTAATTTCTCCGCATTGCAAGGTGCAATTCTGAAATTTTTTGCTTTTTCCTGCTCCTCTTAGCATGATAAAGAAGATTCAAAGAGAGTGAGATGCCAGCTCCTTTCATTCAGTCAGTAGCTTCAATCATTTCTGGACGTTTTTCAATGGCAAAAATCAATGAATATTGTAAATGCACAAACTGTAATTTCTCCGCATTGCAAGGTGCAATTCTGAAATTTTTTGCTTTTTCCTGCTCCTCTTAGCATGATAAAGAAGATTCAAAGAGAGTGAGATGCCAGCTCCTTTCATTCAGTCAGTAGCTTCAATCATTTCTGGACGTTTTTCAATGGCAAAAATCAATGAATATTGTAAATGCACAAACAGTAATTTCTCCGCATTGCAAGGTGCAATTCTGAAATTTTTTGCTTTTTCCTGCTCCTCTTAGCATGATAAAGAAGATTCAAAGAGAGTGAGATGCCAGCTCCTTTCATTCAGTCAGTAGCTTCAATCATTTCTGGACGTTTTTCAATGGCAAAAATCAATGAATATTGTAAATGCACAAACAGTAATTTCTCCGCATTGCAAGGTGCAATTCTGAAATTTTTTGCTTTTTCTTGCTCCTCTTAGCATGATAAAGAAGATTCAAAGAGAGTGAGATGCCAGCTCCTTTCATTCAGTCAGTAGCTTCAATCATTTCTGGTATATGAATAACATGATGTTTTTCAATGGCAAAAATCAATGAATTTTGTAAATGCACAAACAGTAATTTCTCAGCATTGCAAGGTGCAATTCTGAAATTTTTTGCTTTTTCCTGCTCCTCTTAGCATGATAAAGAAGATTCAAAGAGAGTGAGATGCCAGCTCCTTTCATTGTCAGTAGCTTCAATCATTTCTGGACGTTTTTCAATGGCAAAAATCAATGAATATTGTAAATGCACAAACAGTAATTTCTCCGCATTGCAAGGTGCAATTCTGAAATTTTTTGCTTTTTCCTGCTCCTCTTAGCATTATGAAGAAGATTCAAAGAGAGTGAGATACCAGCTCCTTTCATTCAGTCAGTAGCTTCAAACATTTCTGGTATATGAATAACATGATGTTTTTCAATGGCAAAAATCAATGAATATTGTAAATGCACAAACAGTAATTTCTCCGCATTGCAAGGTGTAATTCTGAAATTTTTTGCTTTTTCCTGCTCCTCTTAGCATGATAAAGAAGATTCAAAGAGAGTGAGATGCCAGCTCCTTTCCTTCAGTCAGTAGCTTCAATCATTTCTGGTATATGAATAACATGATGTTTTTCAATGGCAAAAATCAATGAATTTTGTAAATGCACAAACAGTAATTTCTCCGCATTGCAAGGCGCAATTCTGAAATTTTTTGCTTTTTCCTGCTCCTCTTAGCATGATAAAGAAGATTCAAAGAGAGTGAGATGCTAGCTCCTTTCATTCAGTCAGTAGCTTCAATCATTTCTGGACGTTTTTCAATGGCAAAAATCAATGAATATTGTAAATGCACAAACAGTAATTTCTCCGCATTGCAAGGTGCAATTCTGAAATTTTTTGCTTTTTCCTGCTCCTCTTAGCATGATAAACAAGATTCAAAGAGAGTGAGGTGCCAGCTCCTTTCATTCAGTCAGGAGCTTCAAACATTTCTGGTATATGAATAACATGTTTTTCAATGGCAAAAATCAATGAATATTGTAAATGCACAAACAGTAATTTCTCCGCATTGCAAGGTGCAATTCTGAAATTTTTTGCTTTTTCCTGCTCCTCTTAGCATGATAAAGAAGATTCAAAGAGATTGAGATGCCAGCTCCTTTCATTCAGTCAGTAGCTTCAATCATTTCTGGACATTTTTCAATGGCAAAAATCAATGAATATTGTAAATGCACAAACAGTAATTTCTCCGCATTGCAAGGTGCAATTCTGAAAATTTTTGCTTTTTCCTGCTCCTCTTAGCATGATAAAGAAGATTCAAAGAGAGTGAGATGCCAGCTCCTTTCATTCAGTCAGTAGCTTCAATCATTTCTGGACGTTTTTCAATGGCAAAAATCAATGAATATTGTAAATGCACAAACTGTAATTTCTCCGCATTGCAAGGTGCAATTCTGAAATTTTTTGCTTTTTCCTGCTCCTCTTAGCATGATAAAGAAGATTCAAAGAGAGTGAGATGCCAGCTCCTTTCATTCAGTCAGTAGCTTCAATCATTTCTGGACATTTTTCAATGGCAAAAATCAATGAATATTGTAAATGCACAAACAGTAATTTCTCCGCATTGCAAGGTGCAATTCTGAAATTTTTTGCTTTTTCCTGCTCCTCTTAGCATGATAAAGAAGATTCAAAGAGAGTGAGATGCCAGCTCCTTTCATTCAGTCAGTAGCTTCAATCATTTCTGGACGTTTTTCAATGGCAAAAATCAATGAATATTGTAAATGCACAAACAGTAATTTCTCCGCATTGCAAGGTGCAATTCTGAAATTTTTTGCTTTTTCCTGCTCCTCTTAGCATGATAAAGAAGATTCAAAGAGAGTGAGATGCCAGCTCCTTTCATTCAGTCAGTAGCTTCAATCATTTCTGGTATATGAATAACATGATGTTTTTCAATGGCAAAAATCAATGAATTTTGTAAATGCACAAACAGTAATTTCTCAGCATTGCAAGGTGCAATTCTGAAATTTTTTGCTTTTTCCTGCTCCTCTTAGCATGATAAAGAAGATTCAAAGAGAGTGAGATGCCAGCTCCTTTCATTGTCAGTAGCTTCAATCATTTCTGGACGTTTTTCAATGGCAAAAATCAATGAATATTGTAAATGCACAAACAGTAATTTCTCCGCATTGCAAGGTGCAATTCTGAAATTTTTTGCTTTTTCCTGCTCCTCTTAGCATTATGAAGAAGATTCAAAGAGAGTGAGATACCAGCTCCTTTCATTCAGTCAGTAGCTTCAAACATTTCTGGTATATGAATAACATGATGTTTTTCAATGGCAAAAATCAATGAATATTGTAAATGCACAAACAGTAATTTCTCCGCATTGCAAGGTGCAATTCTGAAATTTTTTGCTTTTTCCTGCTCCTCTTAGCATGATAAAGAAGATTCAAAGAGAGTGAGATGCCAGCTCCTTTAGTTCAGTCAGTAGCTTCAATCATTTCTGGACGTTTTTCAATGGCAAAATTCATTGAATATTGTAAATGCACAAACAGTAATTTCTCCGCATTGCAAGGTGCAATTCTGAAATTTTTTACTTTTTCCTGCTCCTCTTAGCATGATAAAGAAGATTCAAAGAGAGTGAGATGCCAGCTCCTTTCATTCAGTCAGTAGCTTCAATCATTTCTGGTATATGAATAACATGATGTTTTTCAATCGCAAAAATCAATGAATATTGTAAATGCACAAACAGTAATTTCTCCGCATTGCAAGGTGCAATTCTGAAATTTTTTGCTTTTTCCTGCTCCTCTTAGCATGATAAACAAGATTCAAAGAGAGTGAGGTGCCAGCTCCTTTCATTCAGTCAGGAGCTTCAAACATTTCTGGTATATGAATAACATGTTTTTCAATGGCAAAAATCAATGAATATTGTAAATGCACAAACAGTAATTTCTCCGCATTGCAAGGTGCAATTCTGAAATTTTTTGCTTTTTCCTGCTCCTCTTAGCATGATAAAGAAGATTCAAAGAGAGTGAGATGCCAGCTCCTTTCATTCAGTCAGTAGCTTCAATCATTTCTGGACATTTTTCAATGGCAAAAATCAATGAATATTGTAAATGCACAAACAGTAATTTCTCCGCATTGCAAGGTGCAATTCTGAAATTTTTTGCTTTTTCCTGCTCCTCTTAGCATGATAAAGAAGATTCAAAGAGAGTGAGATGCCAGCTCCTTTCATTCAGTCAGTAGCTTCAATCATTTCTGGACGTTTTTCAATGGCAAAAATCAATGAATATTGTAAATGCACAAACTGTAATTTCTCCGCATTGCAAGGTGCAATTCTGAAATTTTTTGCTTTTTCCTGCTCCTCTTAGCATGATAAAGAAGATTCAAAGAGAGTGAGATGCCAGCTCCTTTCATTCAGTCAGTAGCTTCAATCATTTCTGGACGTTTTTCAATGGCAAAAATCAATGAATATTGTAAATGCACAAACAGTAATTTCTCCGCATTGCAAGGTGCAATTCTGAAATTTTTTGCTTTTTCCTGCTCCTCTTAGCATGATAAAGAAGATTCAAAGAGAGTGAGATGCCAGCTCCTTTCATTCAGTCAGTAGCTTCAATCATTTCTGGACGTTTTTCAATGGCAAAAATCAATGAATATTGTAAATGCACAAACAGTAATTTCTCCGCATTGCAAGGTGCAATTCTGAAATTTTTTGCTTTTTCCTGCTCCTCTTAGCATGATAAAGAAGATTCAAAGAGAGTGAGATGCCAGCTCCTTTCATTCAGTCAGTAGCTTTAATCATTTCTGGTATATGAATAACATGATGTTTTTCAATGGCAAAAATCAATGAATTTTGTAAATGCACAAACAGTAATTTCTCAGCATTGCAAGGTGCAATTCTGAAATTTTTTGCTTTTTCCTGCTCCTCTTAGCATGATAAAGAAGATTCAAAGAGAGTGAGATGCCAGCTCCTTTCATTGTCAGTAGCTTCAATCATTTCTGGACGTTTTTCAATGGCAAAAATCAATGAATATTGTAAATGCACAAACAGTAATTTCTCCGCATTGCAAGGTGCAATTCTGAAATTTTTTGCTTTTTCCTGCTCCTCTTAGCATTATGAAGAAGATTCAAAGAGAGTGAGATACCAGCTCCTTTCATTCAGTCAGTAGCTTCAAACATTTCTGGTATATGAATAACATGATGTTTTTCAATGGCAAAAATCAATGAATATTGTAAATGCACAAACAGTAATTTCTCCGCATTGCAAGGTGCAATTCTGAAATTTTTTGCTTTTTCCTGCTCCTCTTAGCATGATAAAGAAGATTCAAAGAGAGTGAGATGCCAGCTCCTTTAGTTCAGTCAGTAGCTTCAATCATTTCTGGACGTTTTTCAATGGCAAAATTCATTGAATATTGTAAATGCACAAACAGTAATTTCTCCGCATTGCAAGGTGCAATTCTGAAATTTTTTACTTTTTCCTGCTCCTCTTAGCATGATAAAGAAGATTCAAAGAGAGTGAGATGCCAGCTCCTTTCATTCAGTCAGTAGCTTCAATCATTTCTGGTATATGAATAACATGATGTTTTTCAATCGCAAAAATCAATGAATATTGTAAATGCACAAACAGTAATTTCTCCGCATTGCAAGGTGCAATTCTGAAATTTTTTGCTTTTTCCTGCTCCTCTTAGCATGATAAAGAAGATTCAAAGAGAGTGAGATGCCAGCTCCTTTCATTCAGTCAGTAGCTTCAATCATTTCTGGACGTTTTTCAATGGCAAAAATCAATGAATATTGTAAATGCACAAACAGTAATTTCTCCACATTGCAAGGTGCAATTCTGAAATTTTTTGCTTTTTCCTGCTCCTCTTAGCATGATAAAGAAGATTCAAAGAGAGTGAGATGCCAGCTCCTTTCCTTCAGTCAGTAGCTTCAATCATTTCTGGCATATGAATAACATGATGTTTTTCAATGGCAAAAATCAATGAATTTTGTAAATGCACAAACAGTAATTTCTCCGCATTGCAAGGCGCAATTCTGTAATTTTTTGCTTTTTCCTGCTCCTCTTAGCATGATAAAGAAGATTCAAAGAGAGTGAGATGCCAGCTCCTTTCCTTCAGTCAGTAGCTTCAATCATTTCTGGCATATGAATAACATGATGTTTTTCAATGGCAAAAATCAATGAATTTTGTAAATGCACAAACAGTAATTTCTCCGCATTGCAAGGCGCAATTCTGAAATTTTTTGCTTTTTCCTGCTCCTCTTAGCATGATAAAGAAGATTCAAAGAGAGTGAGATGCCAGCTCCTTTCATTCAGTCAGTAGCTTCAATCATTTCTGGACATTTTTCAATGGCAAAAATCAATGAATATTGTAAATGCACAAACAGTAATTTCTCCGCATTGCAAGGTGCAATTCTGAAATTTTTTGCTTTTTCCTGCTCCTCTTAGCATGATAAAGAAGATTCAAAGAGAGTGAGATGCTAGCTCCTTTAGTTCAGTCAGTAGCTTCAATCATTTCTGGACGTTTTTCAATGGCAAAATTCATTGAATATTGTAAATGCACAAACAGTAATTTCTCCGCATTGCAAGGTGCAATTCTGAAATTTTTTACTTTTTCCTGCTCCTCTTAGCATGATAAAGAAGATTCAAAGAGAGTGAGATGCCAGCTCCTTTCATTCAGTCAGTAGCTTCAATCATTTCTGGTATATGAATAACATGATGTTTTTCAATCGCAAAAATCAATGAATATTGTAAATGCACAAACAGTAATTTCTCCGCATTGCAAGGTGCAATTCTGAAATTTTTTGCTTTTTCCTGCTCCTCTTAGCATGATAAAGAAGATTCAAAGAGAGTGAGATGCCAGCTCCTTTCATTCAGTCAGTAGCTTCAATCATTTCTGGACGTTTTTCAATGGCAAAAATCAATGAATATTGTAAATGCACAAACAGTAATTTCTCCGCATTGCAAGGTGCAATTCTGAAATTTTTTGCTTTTTCCTGCTCCTCTTAGCATGATAAAGAAGATTCAAAGAGAGTGAGATGCCAGCTCCTTTCCTTCAGTCAGTAGCTTCAATCATTTCTGGCATATGAATAACATGATGTTTTTCAATGGCAAAAATCAATGAATTTTGTAAATGCACAAACAGTAATTTCTCCGCATTGCAAGGCGCAATTCTGAAATTTTTTGCTTTTTCCTGCTCCTCTTAGCATGATAAAGAAGATTCAAAGAGAGTGAGATGCCAGCTCCTTTCCTTCAGTCAGTAGCTTCAATCATTTCTGGCATATGAATAACATGATGTTTTTCAATGGCAAAAATCAATGAATTTTGTAAATGCACAAACAGTAATTTCTCCGCATTGCAAGGCGCAATTCTGAAATTTTTTGCTTTTTCCTGCTCCTCTTAGCATGATAAAGAAGATTCAAAGAGAGTGAGATGCCAGCTCCTTTCATTCAGTCAGTAGCTTCAATCATTTCTGGACATTTTTCAATGGCAAAAATCAATGAATATTGTAAATGCACAAACAGTAATTTCTCCGCATTGCAAGGTGCAATTCTGAAATTTTTTGCTTTTTCCTGCTCCTCTTAGCATGATAAAGAAGATTCAAAGAGAGTGAGATGACAGCTCCTTTCATTCAGTCAGTAGCTTCAATCATTTCTGGACGTTTTTCAATGGCAAAAATCAATGAATATTGTAAATGCACAAACAGTAATTTCTCCGCATTGCAAGGTGCAATTCTGAAATTTTTTGCTTTTTCCTGCTCCTCTTAGCATGATAAAGAAGATTCAAAGAGAGTGAGGTGCCAGCTCCTTTCATTCAGTCAGGAGCTTCAAACATTTCTGGTATATGAATAACATGTTTTTCAATGGCAAAAATCAATGAATATTGTAAATGCACAAACAGTAATTTCTCCGCATTGCAAGGTGCAATTCTGAAATTTTTTGCTTTTTCCTGCTCCTCTTAGCATGATAAAGAAGATTCAAAGAGAGTGAGATGCCAGCTCCTTTCATTCAGTCAGTAGCTTCAATCATTTCTGGACGTTTTTCAATGGCAAAAATCAATGAATATTGTAAATGCACAAACAGTAATTTCTCCGCATTGCAAGGTGCAATTCTGAAATTTTTTGCTTTTTCCTGCTCCTCTTAGCATGATAAAGAAGATTCAAAGAGAGTGAGATGCCAGCTCCTTTCATTCAGTCAGTAGCTTCAATCATTTCTGGACGTTTTTCAATGGCAAAAATCAATGAATATTGTAAATGCACAAACTGTAATTTCTCCGCATTGCAAGGTGCAATTCTGAAATTTTTTGCTTTTTCCTGCTCCTCTTAGCATGATAAAGAAGATTCAAAGAGAGTGAGATGCCAGCTCCTTTCATTCAGTCAGTAGCTTCAATCATTTCTGGACGTTTTTCAATGGCAAAAATCAATGAATATTGTAAATGCACAAACAGTAATTTCTCCGCATTGCAAGGTGCAATTCTGAAATTTTTTGCTTTTTCCTGCTCCTCTTAGCATGATAAAGAAGATTCAAAGAGAGTGAGATGCCAGCTCCTTTCATTCAGTCAGTAGCTTCAATCATTTCTGGACATTTTTCAATGGCAAAAATCAATGAATATTGTAAATGCACAAACAGTAATTTCTCCGCATTGCAAGGTGCAATTCTGAAATTTTTTGCTTTTTCCTGCTCCTCTTAGCATGATAAAGAAGATTCAAAGAGAGTGAGATGCCAGCTCCTTTCCTTCAGTCAGTAGCTTCAATCATTTCTGGTATATGAATAACATCATGTTTTTCAATGGCAAAAATCAATGAATTTTGTAAATGCACAAACAGTAATTTCTCCGCATTGCAAGGCGCAATTCTGAAATTTTTTGCTTTTTCCTGCTCCTCTTAGCATGATAAAGAAGATTCAAAGAGAGTGAGATGCCAGCTCCTTTCATTCAGTCAGTAGCTTCAATCATTTCTGGACATTTTTCAATGGCAAAAATCAATGAATATTGTAAATGCACAAACAGTAATTTCTCCGCATTGCAAGGTGCAATTCTGAAATTTTTTGCTTTTTCCTGCTCCTCTTAGCATGATAAAGAAGATTCAAAGAGAGTGAGATGCCAGCTCCCCTCATTCAGTCAGTAGCTTCAATCATTTCTGGACGTTTTTCAATGGCAAAAATCAATGAATATTGTAAATGCACAAACAGTAATTTCTCCGCATTGCAAGGTGCAATTCTGAAATTTTTTGCTTTTTCCTGCTCCTCTTAGCATGATAAAGAAGATTCAAAGAGAGTGAGGTGCCAGCTCCTTTCATTCAGTCAGGAGCTTCAAACATTTCTGGTATATGAATAACATGTTTTTCAATGGCAAAAATCAATGAATATTGTAAATGCACAAACAGTAATTTCTCCGCATTGCAAGGTGCAATTCTGAAATTTTTTGCTTTTTCCTGCTCCTCTTAGCATGATAAAGAAGATTCAAAGAGAGTGAGATGCCAGCTCCTTTCATTCAGTCAGTAGCTTCAATCATTTCTGGACGTTTTTCAATGGCAAAAATCAATGAATATTGTAAATGCACAAACTGTAATTTCTCCGCATTGCAAGGTGCAATTCTGAAATTTTTTGCTTTTTCCTGCTCCTCTTAGCATGATAAAGAAGATTCAAAGAGAGTGAGATGCCAGCTCCTTTCATTCAGTCAGTAGCTTCAATCATTTCTGGACATTTTTCAATGGCAAAAATCAATGAATATTGTAAATGCACAAACAGTAATTTCTCCGCATTGCAAGGTGCAATTCTGAAATTTTTTGCTTTTTCCTGCTCCTCTTAGCATGATAAAGAAGATTCAAAGAGAGTGAGATGCCAGCTCCTTTCATTCAGTCAGTAGCTTCAATCATTTCTGGACATTTTTCAATGGCAAAAATCAATGAATATTGTAAATGCACAAACAGTAATTTCTCCGCATTGCAAGGTGCAATTCTGAAATTTTTTGCTTTTTCCTGCTCCTCTTAGCATGATAAAGAAGATTCAAAGAGAGTGAGATGTCAGCTCCTTTCATTCAGTCAGTAGCTTCAAACATTTCTGGTATATGAATAACATGATGTTTTTCAATGGCAAAAATCAATGAATATTGTAAATGCACAAACAGTAATTTCTCCGCATTGCAAGGTGCAATTCTGAAATTTTTTGCTTTTTCCTGCTCCTCTTAGCATGATAAAGAAGATTCAAAGAGAGTGAGATGCCAGCTCCTTTCATTCAGTCAGTAGCTTCAATCATTTCTGGTATATGAATAACATGATGTTTTTCAATGGCAAAAATCAATGAATTTTGTAAATGCACAAACAGTAATTTCTCAGCATTGCAAGGTGCAATTCTGAAATTTTTTGCTTTTTCCTGCTGCTCTTAGCATGATAAAGAAGATTCAAAGAGAGTGAGATGCCAGCTCCTTTCATTGTCAGTAGCTTCAATCATTTCTGGACGTTTTTCAATGGCAAAAATCAATGAATATTTTAAATGCACAAACAGTAATTTCTCCGCATTGCAAGGTGCAATTCTGAAATTTTTTGCTTTTTCCTGCTCCTCTTAGCATGATAAAGAAGATTCAAAGAGAGTGAGATGCCAGCTCCTTTCATTCAGTCAGTAGCTTCAATCATTTCTGGACATTTTTCAATGGCAAAAATCAATGAATATTGTAAATGCACAAACAGTAATTTCTCCGCATTGCAAGGTGCAATTCTGAAATTTTTTGCTTTTTCCTGCTCCTCTTAGCATGATAAAGAAGATTCAAAGAGAGTGAGATGTCAGCTCCTTTCATTCAGTCAGTAGCTTCAAACATTTCTGGTATATGAATAACATGATGTTTTTCAATGGCAAAAATCAATGAATATTGTAAATGCACAAACAGTAATTTCTCCGCATTGCAAGGTGCAATTCTGAAATTTTTTGCTTTTTCCTGCTCCTCTTAGCATGATAAAGAAGATTCAAAGAGAGTGAGATGCCAGCTCCTTTCATTCAGTCAGTAGCTTCAATCATTTCTGGTATATGAATAACATGATGTTTTTCAATGGCAAAAATCAATGAATTTTGTAAATGCACAAACAGTAATTTCTCAGCATTGCAAGGTGCAATTCTGAAATTTTTTGCTTTTTCCTGCTGCTCTTAGCATGATAAAGAAGATTCAAAGAGAGTGAGATGCCAGCTCCTTTCATTGTCAGTAGCTTCAATCATTTCTGGACGTTTTTCAATGGCAAAAATCAATGAATATTTTAAATGCACAAACAGTAATTTCTCCGCATTGCAAGGTGCAATTCTGAAATTTTTTGCTTTTTCCTGCTCCTCTTAGCATGATAAAGAAGATTCAAAGAGAGTGAGATGCCAGCTCCTTTCATTCAGTCAGTAGCTTCAATCATTTCTGGACGTTTTTCAATGGCAAAAATCAATGAATATTGTAAATGCACAAACAGTAATTTCTCCGCATTGCAAGGTGCAATTCTGAAATTTTTTGCTTTTTCCTGCTCCTCTTAGCATGATAAAGAAGATTCAAAGAGAGTGAGATGCCAGCTCCTTTCATTCAGTCAGTAGCTTCAATCATTTCTGGACGTTTTTCAATGGCAAAAATCAATGAATATTGTAAATGCACAAACAGTAATTTCTCCGCATTGCAAGGTGCAATTCTGAAATTTTTTGCTTTTTCCTGCTCCTCTTAGCATGATAAAGAAGATTCAAAGAGAGTGAGATGTCAGCTCCTTTCATTCAGTCAGTAGCTTCAAACATTTCTGGTATATGAATAACATGATGTTTTTCAATGGCAAAAATCAATGAATATTGTAAATGCACAAACAGTAATTTCTCCGCATTGCAAGGTGCAATTCTGAAATTTTTTGCTTTTTCCTGCTCCTCTTAGCATGATAAAGAAGATTCAAAGAGAGTGAGATGCCAGCTCCTTTCATTCAGTCAGTAGCTTCAATCATTTCTGGTATATGAATAACATGATGTTTTTCAATGGCAAAAATCAATGAATTTTGTAAATGCACAAACAGTAATTTCTCAGCATTGCAAGGTGCAATTCTGAAATTTTTTGCTTTTTCCTGCTCCTCTTAGCATGATAAAGAAGATTCAAAGAGAGTGAGATGCCAGCTCCTTTCATTGTCAGTAGCTTCAATCATTTCTGGACGTTTTTCAATGGCAAAAATCAATGAATATTGTAAATGCACAAACAGTAATTTCTCCGCATTGCAAGGTGCAATTCTGAAATTTTTTGCTTTTTCCTGCTCCTCTTAGCATGATAAAGAAGATTCAAAGAGAGTGAGATGCCAGCTCCTTTCGTTCAGTCAGTAGCTTCAATCATTTCTGGACGTTTTTCAATGGCAAAAATCATTGAATATTGTAAATGCACAAACAGTAATTTCTCCGCATTGCAAGGTGCAATTCTGAAATTTTTTACTTTTTCCTGCTCCTCTTAGCATGATAAAGAAGATTCAAAGAGAGTGAGATGCCATCTCCTTTCATTCAGTCAGTAGCTTCAATCATTTCTGGACGTTTTTCAATTGCAAAAATCAATGAATATTGTAAATGCACAAACAGTAATTTCTCCGCATTGCAAGGTGCAATTCTGAAATTTTTTGCTTTTTCCTGCTCCTCTTAGCATGATAAAGAAGATTCAAAGAGAGTGAGATGCCAGCTCCTTTCATTCAGTCAGTAGCTTCAATCATTTCTGGACGTTTTTCAATGGCAAAAATCAATGAATATTGTAAATGCACAAACAGTAATTTCTCCGCATTGCAAGGTGCAATTCTGAAATTTTTTGCTTTTTCCTGCTCCTTTTAGCATGATAAACAAGATTCAAAGAGAGTGAGATGCCAGCTCCTTTCATTCAGTCAGTAGCTTCAATCATTTATGGACGTTTTTCAATGGCAAAAATCATTGAATATTGTAAATGCACAAACAGTAATTTCTCCGCATTGCAAGGTGCAATTCTGAAATTTTTTACTTTTTCCTGCTCCTCTTAGCATGATAAAGAAGATTCAAAGAGAGTGAGATGCCAGCTCCTTTCATTCAGTCAGTAGCTTCAATCATTTCTGGTATATGAATAACATGATGTTTTTCAATCGCAAAAATCAATGAATATTGTAAATGCACAAACAGTAATTTCTCCGCATTGCAAGGTGCAATTCTGAAATTTTTTGCTTTTTCCTGCTCCTCTTAGCATGATAAAGAAGATTCAAAGAGAGTGAGATGCCAGCTCCTTTCATTCAGTCAGTAGCTTCAATCATTTCCGGACGTTTTTCAATGGCAAAAATCAATGAATATTGTAAATGCACAAACAGTAATTTCTCCGCATTGCAAGGTGTAATTCTGAAATTTTTTGCTTTTTCCTGCTCCTCTTAGCATGATAAAGAAGATTCAAAGAGAGTGAGATGCCAGCTCCTTTCCTTCAGTCAGTAGCTTCAATCATTTCTGGTATATGAATAACATGATGTTTTTCAATGGCAAAAATCAATGAATTTTGTAAATGCACAAACAGTAATTTCTCCGCATTGCAAGGCGCAATTCTGAAATTTTTTGCTTTTTCCTGCTCCTCTTAGCATGATAAAGAAGATTCAAAGAGAGTGAGATGCTAGCTCCTTTCATTCAGTCAGTAGCTTCAATCATTTCTGGACGTTTTTCAATGGCAAAAATCAATGAATATTGTAAATGCACAAACAGTAATTTCTCCGCATTGCAAGGTGCAATTCTGAAATTTTTTGCTTTTTCCTGCTCCTCTTAGCATGATAAACAAGATTCAAAGAGAGTGAGGTGCCAGCTCCTTTCATTCAGTCAGGAGCTTCAAACATTTCTGGTATATGAATAACATGTTTTTCAATGGCAAAAATCAATGAATATTGTAAATGCACAAACAGTAATTTCTCCGCATTGCAAGGTGCAATTCTGATTTTTTTTGCTTTTTCCTGCTCCTCTTAGCATGATAAAGAAGATTCAAAGAGAGTGAGATGCCAGCTCCTTTCATTCAGTCAGTAGCTTCAATCATTTCTGGACATTTTTCAATGGCAAAAATCAATGAATATTGTAAATGCACAAACAGTAATTTCTCCGCATTGCAAGGTGCAATTCTGAAATTTTTTGCTTTTTCCTGCTCCTCTTAGCATGATAAAGAAGATTCAAAGAGAGTGAGATGCCAGCTCCTTTCATTCAGTCAGTAGCTTCAATCATTTCTGGACGTTTTTCAATGGCAAAAATCAATGAATATTGTAAATGCACAAACTGTAATTTCTCCGCATTGCAAGGTGCAATTCTGAAATTTTTTGCTTTTTCCTGCTCCTCTTAGCATGATAAAGAAGATTCAAAGAGAGTGAGATGCCAGCTCCTTTCATTCAGTCAGTAGCTTCAATCATTTCTGGACGTTTTTCAATGGCAAAAATCAATGAATATTGTAAATGCACAAACAGTAATTTCTCCGCATTGCAAGGTGCAATTCTGAAATTTTTTGCTTTTTCCTGCTCCTCTTAGCATGATAAAGAAGATTCAAAGAGAGTGAGATGCCAGCTCCTTTCATTCAGTCAGTAGCTTCAATCATTTCTGGACGTTTTTCAATGGCAAAAATCAATGAATATTGTAAATGCACAAACAGTAATTTCTCCGCATTGCAAGGTGCAATTCTGAAATTTTTTGCTTTTTCCTGCTCCTCTTAGCATGATAAAGAAGATTCAAAGAGAGTGAGATGCCAGCTCCTTTCATTCAGTCAGTAGCTTCAATCATTTCTGGTATATGAATAACATGATGTTTTTCAATGGCAAAAATCAATGAATTTTGTAAATGCACAAACAGTAATTTCTCAGCATTGCAAGGTGCAATTCTGAAATTTTTTGCTTTTTCCTGCTCCTCTTAGCATGATAAAGAAGATTCAAAGAGAGTGAGATGCCAGCTCCTTTCATTGTCAGTAGCTTCAATCATTTCTGGACGTTTTTCAATGGCAAAAATCAATGAATATTGTAAATGCACAAACAGTAATTTCTCCGCATTGCAAGGTGCAATTCTGAAATTTTTTGCTTTTTCCTGCTCCTCTTAGCATTATGAAGAAGATTCAAAGAGAGTGAGATACCAGCTCCTTTCATTCAGTCAGTAGCTTCAAACATTTCTGGTATATGAATAACATGATGTTTTTCAATGGCAAAAATCAATGAATATTGTAAATGCACAAACAGTAATTTCTCCGCATTGCAAGGTGCAATTCTGAAATTTTTTGCTTTTTCCTGCTCCTCTTAGCATGATAAAGAAGATTCAAAGAGAGTGAGATGCCAGCTCCTTTCATTCAGTCAGTAGCTTCAATCATTTCTGGACGTTTTTCAATGGCAAAAATCAATGAATATTGTAAATGCACAAACTGTAATTTCTCCGCATTGCAAGGTGCAATTCTGAAATTTTTTGCTTTTTCCTGCTCCTCTTAGCATGATAAAGAAGATTCAAAGAGAGTGAGATGCCAGCTCCTTTCATTCAGTCAGTAGCTTCAATCATTTCTGGACGTTTTTCAATGGCAAAAATCAATGAATATTGTAAATGCACAAACAGTAATTTCTCCGCATTGCAAGGTGCAATTCTGAAATTTTTTGCTTTTTCCTGCTCCTCTTAGCATGATAAAGAAGATTCAAAGAGAGTGAGATGCCAGCTCCTTTCATTCAGTCAGTAGCTTCAATCATTTCTGGACGTTTTTCAATGGCAAAAATCAATGAATATTGTAAATGCACAAACAGTAATTTCTCCGCATTGCAAGGTGCAATTCTGAAATTTTTTGCTTTTTCCTGCTCCTCTTAGCATGATAAAGAAGATTCAAAGAGAGTGAGATGCCAGCTCCTTTCATTCAGTCAGTAGCTTCAATCATTTCTGGTATATGAATAACATGATGTTTTTCAATGGCAAAAATCAATGAATTTTGTAAATGCACAAACAGTAATTTCTCAGCATTGCAAGGTGCAATTCTGAAATTTTTTGCTTTTTCCTGCTCCTCTTAGCATGATAAAGAAGATTCAAAGAGAGTGAGATGCCAGCTCCTTTCATTGTCAGTAGCTTCAATCATTTCTGGACGTTTTTCAATGGCAAAAATCAATGAATATTGTAAATGCACAAACAGTAATTTCTCCGCATTGCAAGGTGCAATTCTGAAATTTTTTGCTTTTTCCTGCTCCTCTTAGCATTATGAAGAAGATTCAAAGAGAGTGAGATACCAGCTCCTTTCATTCAGTCAGTAGCTTCAAACATTTCTGGTATATGAATAACATGATGTTTTTCAATGGCAAAAATCAATGAATATTGTAAATGCACAAACAGTAATTTCTCCGCATTGCAAGGTGCAATTCTGAAATTTTTTGCTTTTTCCTGCTCCTCTTAGCATGATAAAGAAGATTCAAAGAGAGTGAGATGCCAGCTCCTTTAGTTCAGTCAGTAGCTTCAATCATTTCTGGACGTTTTTCAATGGCAAAATTCATTGAATATTGTAAATGCACAAACAGTAATTTCTCCGCATTGCAAGGTGCAATTCTGAAATTTTTTACTTTTTCCTGCTCCTCTTAGCATGATAAAGAAGATTCAAAGAGAGTGAGATGCCAGCTCCTTTCATTCAGTCAGTAGCTTCAATCATTTCTGGTATATGAATAACATGATGTTTTTCAATCGCAAAAATCAATGAATATTGTATATGCACAAACAGTAATTTCTCCGCATTGCAAGGTGCAATTCTGAAATTTTTTGCTTTTTCCTGCTCCTCTTAGCATGATAAAGAAGATTCAAAGAGAGTGAGATGCCAGCTCCTTTCATTCAGTCAGTAGCTTCAATCATTTCTGGACGTTTTTCAATGGCAAAAATCAATGAATATTGTAAATGCACAAACAGTAATTTCTCCGCATTGCAAGGTGCAATTCTGAAATTTTTTGCTTTTTCCTGCTCCTCTTAGCATGATAAAGAAGATTCAAAGAGAGTGAGATGCCAGCTCCTTTCCTTCAGTCAGTAGCTTCAATCATTTCTGGCATATGAATAACATGATGTTTTTCAATGGCAAAAATCAATGAATTTTGTAAATGCACAAACAGTAATTTCTCCGCATTGCAAGGCGCAATTCTGAAATTTTTTGCTTTTTCCTGCTCCTCTTAGCATGATAAAGAAGATTCAAAGAGAGTGAGATGCCAGCTCCTTTCCTTCAGTCAGTAGCTTCAATCATTTCTGGCATATGAATAACATGATGTTTTTCAATGGCAAAAATCAATGAATTTTGTAAATGCACAAACAGTAATTTCTCCGCATTGCAAGGCGCAATTCTGAAATTTTTTGCTTTTTCCTGCTCCTCTTAGCATGATAAAGAAGATTCAAAGAGAGTGAGATGCCAGCTCCTTTCATTCAGTCAGTAGCTTCAATCATTTCTGGACATTTTTCAATGGCAAAAATCAATGAATATTGTAAATGCACAAACAGTAATTTCTCCGCATTGCAAGGTGCAATTCTGAATTTTTTTGCTTTTTCCTGCTCCTCTTAGCATGATAAAGAAGATTCAAAGAGAGTGAGATGCCAGCTCCTTTAGTTCAGTCAGTAGCTTCAATCATTTCTGGACGTTTTTCAATGGCAAAATTCATTGAATATTGTAAATGCACAAACAGTAATTTCTCCGCATTGCAAGGTGCAATTCTGAAATTTTTTACTTTTTCCTGCTCCTCTTAGCATGATAAAGAAGATTCAAAGAGAGTGAGATGCCAGCTCCTTTCATTCAGTCAGTAGCTTCAATCATTTCTGGTATATGAATAACATGATGTTTTTCAATCGCAAAAATCAATGAATATTGTAAATGCACAAACAGTAATTTCTCCGCATTGCAAGGTGCAATTCTGAAATTTTTTGCTTTTTCCTGCTCCTCTTAGCATGATAAAGAAGATTCAAAGAGAGTGAGATGCCAGCTCCTTTCATTCAGTCAGTAGCTTCAATCATTTCTGGACGTTTTTCAATGGCAAAAATCAATGAATATTGTAAATGCACAAACAGTAATTTCTCCGCATTGCAAGGTGCAATTCTGAAATTTTTTGCTTTTTCCTGCTCCTCTTAGCATGATAAAGAAGATTCAAAGAGAGTGAGATGCCAGCTCCTTTCCTTCAGTCAGTAGCTTCAATCATTTCTGGCATATGAATAACATGATGTTTTTCAATGGCAAAAATCAATGAATTTTGTAAATGCACAAACAGTAATTTCTCCGCATTGCAAGGCGCAATTCTGAAATTTTTTGCTTTTTCCTGCTCCTCTTAGCATGATAAAGAAGATTCAAAGAGAGTGAGATGCCAGCTCCTTTCCTTCAGTCAGTAGCTTCAATCATTTCTGGCATATGAATAACATGATGTTTTTCAATGGCAAAAATCAATGAATTTTGTAAATGCACAAACAGTAATTTCTCCGCATTGCAAGGCGCAATTCTGAAATTTTTTGCTTTTTCCTGCTCCTCTTAGCATGATAAAGAAGATTCAAAGAGAGTGAGATGCCAGCTCCTTTCATTCAGTCAGTAGCTTCAATCATTTCTGGACATTTTTCAATGGCAAAAATCAATGAATATTGTAAATGCACAAACAGTAATTTCTCCGCATTGCAAGGTGCAATTCTGAAATTTTTTGCTTTTTCCTGCTCCTCTTAGCATGATAAAGAAGATTCAAAGAGAGTGAGATGACAGCTCCTTTCATTCAGTCAGTAGCTTCAATCATTTCTGGACGTTTTTCAATGGCAAAAATCAATGAATATTGTAAATGCACAAACAGTAATTTCTCCGCATTGCAAGGTGCAATTCTGAAATTTTTTGCTTTTTCCTGCTCCTCTTAGCATGATAAAGAAGATTCAAAGAGAGTGAGGTGCCAGCTCCTTTCATTCAGTCAGGAGCTTCAAACATTTCTGGTCTATGAATAACATGTTTTTCAATGGCAAAAATCAATGAATATTGTAAATGCACAAACAGTAATTTCTCCGCATTGCAAGGTGCAATTCTGAAATTTTTTGCTTTTTCCTGCTCCTCTTAGCATGATAAAGAAGATTCAAAGAGAGTGAGATGCCAGCTCCTTTCATTCAGTCAGTAGCTTCAATCATTTCTGGACGTTTTTCAATGGCAAAAATCAATGAATATTGTAAATGCACAAACAGTAATTTCTCCGCATTGCAATGTGCAATTCTGAAATTTTTTGCTTTTTCCTGCTCCTCTTAGCATGATAAAGAAGATTCAAAGAGAGTGAGATGCCAGCTCCTTTCATTCAGTCAGTAGCTTCAAACATTTCTGGTATATGAATAACATGATGTTTTTCAATGGCAAAAATCAATGAATATTGTAAATGCACAAACAGTAATTTCTCCGCATTGCAAGGTGCAATTCTGAAATTTTTTGCTTTTTTCTGCTCCTCTTAGCATGATAAAGAAGATTCAAAGAGAGTGAGATGCCAGCTCCTTTCGTTCAGTCAGTAGCTTCAATCATTTCTGGACGTTTTTCAATGGCAAAAATCATTGAATATTATAAATGCACAAACAGTAATTTCTCCGCATTGCAAGGTGCAATTCTGAAATTTTTTACTTTTTCCTGCTCCTCTTAGCATGATAAAGAAGATTCAAAGAGAGTGAGATGCCAGCTCCTTTCATTCAGTCAGTAGCTTCAATCATTTCTGGTATATGAATAACATGATGTTTTTCAATGGCAAAAATCAATGAATATTGTAAATGCACAAACAGTAATTTCTCCGCATTGCAAGGTGCAATTCTGAAATTTTTTGCTTTTTCCTGCTCCTCTTAGCATGATAAAGAAGATTCAAAGAGAGTGAGATGCCAGCTCCTTTCATTCAGTCAGTAGCTTCAATCATTTCTGGACGTTTTTCAATGGCAAAAATCAATGAATATTGTAAATGCACAAACAGTAATTTCTCCGCATTGCAATGTGCAATTCTGAAATTTTTTGCTTTTTCCTGCTCCTCTTAGCATGATAAAGAAGATTCAAAGAGAGTGAGATGCCAGCTCCTTTCATTCAGTCAGTAGCTTCAAACATTTCTGGTATATGAATAACATGATGTTTTTCAATGGCAAAAATCAATGAATATTGTAAATGCACAAACAGTAATTTCTCCGCATTGCAAGGTGCAATTCTGAAATTTTTTGCTTTTTTCTGCTCCTCTTAGCATGATAAAGAAGATTCAAAGAGAGTGAGATGCCAGCTCCTTTCGTTCAGTCAGTAGCTTCAATCATTTCTGGACGTTTTTCAATGGCAAAAATCATTGAATATTATAAATGCACAAACAGTAATTTCTCCGCATTGCAAGGTGCAATTCTGAAATTTTTTACTTTTTCCTGCTCCTCTTAGCATGATAAAGAAGATTCAAAGAGAGTGAGATGCCAGCTCCTTTCATTCAGTCAGTAGCTTCAATCATTTCTGGTATATGAATAACATGATGTTTTTCAATGGCAAAAATCAATGAATATTGTAAATGCACAAACAGTAATTTCTCCGCATTGCAAGGTGCAATTCTGAAATTTTTTGCTTTTTCCTGCTCCTCTTAGCATGATAAAGAAGATTCAAAGAGAGTGAGATGCCAGCTCCTTTCATTCAGTCAGTAGCTTTAATCATTTCTGGACGTTTTTCAATGGCAAAAATCATTGAATATTGTAAATGCACAAACAGTAATTTCTCCGCATTGCAAGGTGCAATTCTGAAATTTTTTACTTTTTCCTGCTCCTCTTAGCATGATAAAGAAGTTTCAAAGAGAGTGAGATGCCAGCTCCTTTCATTCAGTCAGTAGCTTCAATCATTTCTGGTATATGAATAACATGATGTTTTTCAATCGCAAAAATCAATGAATATTGTAAATGCACAAACAGTAATTTCTCCGCATTGCAAGGTGCAATTCTGAAATTTTTTGCTTTTTCCTGCTCCTCTTAGCATGATAAAGAAGATTCAAAGAGAGTGAGATGCCAGCTCCTTTCATTCAGTCAGTAGCTTCAATCATTTCTGGACGTTTTTCAATGGCAAAAATCAATGAATATTGTAAATGCACAAACAGTAATTTCTCCGCATTGCAAGGTGCAATTCTGAAATTTTTTGCTTTTTCCTGCTCCTCTTAGCATGATAAAGAAGATTCAAAGAGAGTGAGATGCCAGCTCCTTTCCTTCAGTCAGTAGCTTCAATCATTTCTGGCATATGAATAACATGATGTTTTTCAATGGCAAAAATCAATGAATTTTGTAAATGCACAAACAGTAATTTCTCCGCATTGCAAGGCGCAATTCTGAAATTTTTTGCTTTTTCCTGCTCCTCTTAGCATGATAAAGAAGATTCAAAGAGAGTGAGATGCCAGCTCCTTTCCTTCAGTCAGTAGCTTCAATCATTTCTGGCATATGAATAACATGATGTTTTTCAATGGCAAAAATCAATGAATTTTGTAAATGCACAAACAGTAATTTCTCCGCATTGCAAGGCGCAATTCTGAAATTTTTTGCTTTTTCCTGCTCCTCTTAGCATGATAAAGAAGATTCAAAGAGAGTGAGATGCCAGCTCCTTTCATTCAGTCAGTAGCTTCAATCATTTCTGGACATTTTTCAATGGCAAAAATCAATGAATATTGTAAATGCACAAACAGTAATTTCTCCGCATTGCAAGGTGCAATTCTGAAATTTTTTGCTTTTTCCTGCTCCTCTTAGTATGATAAAGAAGATTCAAAGAGAGTGAGATGACAGCTCCTTTCATTCAGTCAGTAGCTTCAATCATTTCTGGACGTTTTTCAATGGCAAAAATCAATGAATATTGTAAATGCACAAACAGTAATTTCTCCGCATTGCAAGGTGCAATTCTGAAATTTTTTGCTTTTTCCTGCTCCTCTTAGCATGATAAAGAAGATTCAAAGAGAGTGAGGTGCCAGCTCCTTTCATTCAGTCAGGAGCTTCAAACATTTCTGGTATATGAATAACATGTTTTTCAATGGCAAAAATCAATGAATATTGTAAATGCACAAACAGTAATTTCTCCGCATTGCAAGGTGCAATTCTGAAATTTTTTGCTTTTTCCTGCTCCTCTTAGCATGATAAAGAAGATTCAAAGAGAGTGAGATGCCAGCTCCTTTCATTCAGTCAGTAGCTTCAATCATTTCTGGACGTTTTTCAATGGCAAAAATCAATGAATATTGTAAATGCACAAACAGTAATTTCTCCGCATTGCAAGGTGCAATTCTGAAATTTTTTGCTTTTTCCTGCTCCTCTTAGCATGATAAAGAAGATTCAAAGAGAGTGAGATGCCAGCTCCTTTCATTCAGTCAGTAGCTTCAATCATTTCTGGACGTTTTTCAATGGCAAAAATCAATGAATATTGTAAATGCACAAACAGTAATTTCTCCGCATTGCAATGTGCAATTCTGAAATTTTTTGCTTTTTCCTGCTCCTCTTAGCATGATAAAGAAGATTCAAAGAGAGTGAGATGCCAGCTCCTTTCATTCAGTCAGTAGCTTCAAACATTTCTGGTATATGAATAACATGATGTTTTTCAATGGCAAAAATCAATGAATATTGTAAATGCACAAACAGTAATTTCTCCGCATTGCAAGGTGCAATTCTGAAATTTTTTGCTTTTTTCTGCTCCTCTTAGCATGATAAAGAAGATTCAAAGAGAGTGAGATGCCAGCTCCTTTCGTTCAGTCAGTAGCTTCAATCATTTCTGGACGTTTTTCAATGGCAAAAATCATTGAATATTATAAATGCACAAACAGTAATTTCTCCGCATTGCAAGGTGCAATTCTGAAATTTTTTACTTTTTCCTGCTCCTCTTAGCATGTTAAAGAAGATTCAAAGAGAGTGAGATGCCAGCTCCTTTCATTCAGTCAGTAGCTTCAATCATTTCTGGTATATGAATAACATGATGTTTTTCAATGGCAAAAATCAATGAATATTGTAAATGCACAAACAGTAATTTCTCCGCATTGCAAGGTGCAATTCTGAAATTTTTTGCTTTTTCCTGCTCCTCTTAGCATGATAAAGAAGATTCAAAGAGAGTGAGATGACAGCTCCTTTCATTCAGTCAGTAGCTTCAATCATTTCTGGACGTTTTTCAATGGCAAAAATCAATGAATATTGTAAATGCACAAACAGTAATTTCTCCGCATTGCAAGGTGCAATTCTGAAATTTTTTGCTTTTTCCTGCTCCTCTTAGCATGATAAAGAAGATTCAAAGAGAGTGAGGTGCCAGCTCCTTTCATTCAGTCAGGAGCTTCAAACATTTCTGGTATATGAATAACATGTTTTTCAATGGCAAAAATCAATGAATATTGTAAATGCACAAACAGTAATTTCTCCGCATTGCAAGGTGCAATTCTGAAATTTTTTGCTTTTTCCTGCTCCTCTTAGCATGATAAAGAAGATTCAAAGAGAGTGAGATGCCAGCTCCTTTCATTCAGTCAGTAGCTTCAATCATTTCTGGACGTTTTTCAATGGCAAAAATCAATGAATATTGTAAATGCACAAACAGTAATTTCTCCGCATTGCAAGGTGCAATTCTGAAATTTTTTGCTTTTTCCTGCTCCTCTTAGCATGATAAAGAAGATTCAAAGAGAGTGAGATGCCAGCTCCTTTCATTCAGTCAGTAGCTTCAATCATTTCTGGACGTTTTTCAATGGCAAAAATCAATGAATATTGTAAATGCACAAACAGTAATTTCTCCGCATTGCAATGTGCAATTCTGAAATTTTTTGCTTTTTCCTGCTCCTCTTAGCATGATAAAGAAGATTCAAAGAGAGTGAGATGCCAGCTCCTTTCATTCAGTCAGTAGCTTCAAACATTTCTGGTATATGAATAACATGATGTTTTTCAATGGCAAAAATCAATGAATATTGTAAATGCACAAACAGTAATTTCTCCGCATTGCAAGGTGCAATTCTGAAATTTTTTGCTTTTTTCTGCTCCTCTTAGCATGATAAAGAAGATTCAAAGAGAGTGAGATGCCAGCTCCTTTCGTTCAGTCAGTAGCTTCAATCATTTCTGGACGTTTTTCAATGGCAAAAATCATTGAATATTATAAATGCACAAACAGTAATTTCTCCGCATTGCAAGGTGCAATTCTGAAATTTTTTACTTTTTCCTGCTCCTCTTAGCATGATAAAGAAGATTCAAAGAGAGTGAGATGCCAGCTCCTTTCATTCAGTCAGTAGCTTCAATCATTTCTGGTATATGAATAACATGATGTTTTTCAATGGCAAAAATCAATGAATATTGTAAATGCACAAACAGTAATTTCTCCGCATTGCAAGGTGCAATTCTGAAATTTTTTGCTTTTTCCTGCTCCTCTTAGCATGATAAAGAAGATTCAAAGAGAGTGAGATGCCAGCTCCTTTCATTCAGTCAGTAGCTTCAATCATTTCTGGACGTTTTTCAATGGCAAAAATCAATGAATATTGTAAATGCACAAACAGTAATTTCTCCGCATTGCAAGGTGCAATTCTGAAATTTTTTGCTTTTTCCTGCTCCTCTTAGCATGATAAAGAAGATTCAAAGAGAGTGAGATGCCAGCTCCTTTCATTCATTCAGTAGCTTTAATCATTTCTGGACGTTTTTCAATGGCAAAAATCATTGAATATTGTAAATGCACAATCAGTAATTTCTCCGCATTGCAAGGTGCAATTCTGAAATTTTTTACTTTTTCCTGCTCCTCTTAGCATGATAAAGAAGATTCAAAGAGAGTGAGATGCCAGCTCCTTTCATTCAGTCAGTAGCTTCAATCATTTCTGGTATATGAATAACATGATGTTTTTCAATCGCAAAAATCAATGAATATTGTAAATGCACAAACAGTAATTTCTCCGCATTGCAAGGTGCAATTCTGAAATTTTTTGCTTTTTCCTGCTCCTCTTAGCATGATAAAGAAGATTCAAAGAGAGTGAGATTCCAGCTCCTTTCATTCAGTCAGTAGCTTCAATCATTTCTGGACGTTTTTCAATGGCAAAAACCAATGAATATTGTAAATGCACAAACAGTAATTTCTCCGCATTGCAAGGTGCAATTCTAAAATTTTTTGCTTTTTCCTGCTCCTCTTAGCATGATAAAGAAGATTCAAAGAGAGTGAGATGCCAGATCCTTTCCTTCAGTCAGTAGCTTCAATCATTTCTGGTATATGAATAACATGATGTTTTTCAATGGCAAAAATCAATGAATTTTGTAAATGCACAAACAGTAATTTCTCCGCATTGCAAGGCGCAATTCTGAAATTTTTTGCTTTTTCCTGCTCCTCTTAGCATGATAAAGAAGATTCAAAGAGAGTGAGATGCCAGCTCCTTTCATTCAGTCAGTAGCTTCAATCATTTCTGGACATTTTTCAATGGCAAAAATCAATGAATATTGTAAATGCACAAACAGTAATTTCTCCGCATTGCAAGGTGCAATTCTGAAATTTTTTGCTTTTTCCTGCTCCTCTTAGCATGATAAAGAAGATTCAAAGAGAGTGAGATGCCAGCTCCTTTCATTCAGTCAGTAGCTTCAATCATTTCTGGACGTTTTTCAATGGCAAAAATCAATGAATATTGTAAATGCACAAACAGTAATTTCTCCGCATTGCAAGGTGCAATTCTGAAATTTTTTGCTTTTTCCTGCTCCTCTTAGCATGATAAAGAAGATTCAAAGAGAGTGAGATGCCAGCTCCTTTCATTCAGTCAGTAGCTTCAATCATTTCTGGACGTTTTTCAATGGCAAAAATCAATGAATATTGTAAATGCACAAACAGTAATTTCTCCGCATTGCAAGGTGCAATTCTGAATTTTTTTGCTTTTTCCTGCTCCTCTTAGCATGATAAAGAAGATTCAAAGAGAGTGAGATGCCAGATCCTTTCCTTCAGTCAGTAGCTTCAATCATTTCTGGTATATGAATAACATGATGTTTTTCAATGGCAAAAATCAATGAATTTTGTAAATGCACAAACAGTAATTTCTCCGCATTGCAAGGCGCAATTCTGAAATTTTTTGCTTTTTCCTGCTCCTCTTAGCATGATAAAGAAGATTCAAAGAGAGTGAGATGCCAGCTCCTTTCATTCAGTCAGTAGCTTCAATCATTTCTGGACATTTTTCAATGGCAAAAATCAATGAATATTGTAAATGCACAAACAGTAATTTCTCCGCATTGCAAGGTGCAATTCTGAAATTTTTTGCTTTTTCCTGCTCCTCTTAGCATGATAAAGAAGATTCAAAGAGAGTGAGATGCCAGCTCCTTTCATTCAGTCAGTAGCTTCAATCATTTCTGGACGTTTTTCAATGGCAAAAATCAATGAATATTGTAAATGCACAAACAGTAATTTCTCCGCATTGCAAGGTGCAATTCTGAAATTTTTTGCTTTTTCCTGCTCCTCTTAGCATGATAAAGAAGATTCAAAGAGAGTGAGATGCCAGCTCCTTTCATTCAGTCAGTAGCTTCAATCATTTCTGGACGTTTTTCAATGGCAAAAATCAATGAATATTGTAAATGCACAAACAGTAATTTCTCCGCATTGCAATGTGCAATTCTGAAATTTTTTGCTTTTTCCTGCTCCTCTTAGCATGATAAAGAAGATTCAAAGAGAGTGAGATGCCAGCTCCTTTCATTCAGTCAGTAGCTTCAAACATTTCTGGTACATGAATAACATGATGTTTTTCAATGGCAAAAATCAATGAATATTGTAAATGCACAAACAGTAATTTCTCCGCATTGCAAGGTGCAATTCTGAAATTTTTTGCTTTTTCCTGCTCCTCTTAGCATGATAAAGAAGATTCAAAGAGAGTGAGATGCCAGCTCCTTTCGTTCAGTCAGTAGCTTCAATCATTTCTGGACGTTTTTCAATGGCAAAAATCATTGAATATTATAAATGCACAAACAGTAATTTCTCCGCATTGCAAGGTGCAATTCTGAAATTTTTTACTTTTTCCTGCTCCTCTTAGCATGATAAAGAAGATTCAAAGAGAGTGAGATGCCAGCTCCTTTCATTCAGTCAGTAGCTTCAATCATTTCTGGTATATGAATAACATGATGTTTTTCAATGGCAAAAATCAATGAATATTGTAAATGCACAAACAGTAATTTCTCCGCATTGCAAGGTGCAATTCTGAAATTTTTTGCTTTTTCCTGCTCCTCTTAGCATGATAAAGAAGATTCAAAGAGAGTGAGATGCCAGCTCCTTTCATTCAGTCAGTAGCTTCAATCATTTCTGGACGTTTTTCAATGGCAAAAATCAATGAATATTGTAAATGCACAAACAGTAATTTCTCCGCATTGCAAGGTGCAATTCTGAAATTTTTTGCTTTTTCCTGCTCCTCTTAGCATGATAAACAAGATTCAAAGAGAGTGAGATGCCAGCTCCTTTCATTCAGTCAGTAGCTTCAATCATTTCTGGACGTTTTTCAATGGCAAAAATCATTGAATATTGTAAATGCACAAACAGTAATTTCTCCGCATTGCAAGGTGCAATTCTGAAATTTTTTACTTTTTCCTGCTCCTCTTAGCATGATAAAGAAGATTCAAAGAGAGTGAGATGCCAGCTCCTTTCATTCAGTCAGTAGCTTCAATCATTTCTGGTATATGAATAACATGATGTTTTTCAATCGCAAAAATCAATGAATATTGTAAATGCACAAACAGTAATTTCTCCGCATTGCAAGGTGCAATTCTGAAATTTTTTGCTTTTTCCTGCTCCTCTTAGCATGATAAAGAAGATTCAAAGAGAGTGAGATGCCAGCTCCTTTCATTCAGTCAGTACCTTCAATCATTTCTGGACGTTTTTCAATGGCAAAAATCAATGAATATTGTAAATGCACAAACAGTAATTTCTCCGCATTGCAAGGTGCAATTCTGAAATTTTTTGCTTTTTCCTGCTCCTCTAAGCATGATAAAGAAGATTCAAAGAGAGTGAGATGCCAGATCCTTTCCTTCAGTCAGTAGCTTCAATCATTTCTGGTATATGAATAACATGATGTTTTTCAATGGCAAAAATCAATGAATTTTGTAAATGCACAAACAGTAATTTCTCCGCATTGCAAGGCGCAATTCTGAAATTTTTTGCTTTTTCCTGCTCCTCTTAGCATGATAAAGAAGATTCAAAGAGAGTGAGATGCCAGCTCCTTTCATTCAGTCAGTAGCTTCAATCATTTCTGGACATTTTTCAATGGCAAAAATCAATGAATATTGTAAATGCACAAACAGTAATTTCTCCGCATTGCAAGGTGCAATTCTGAAATTTTTTGCTTTTTCCTGCTCCTCTTAGCATGATAAAGAAGATTCAAAGAGAGTGAGATGCCAGCTCCTTTCATTCAGTCAGTAGCTTCAATCATTTCTGGACGTTTTTCAATGGCAAAAATCAATGAATATTGTAAATGCACAAACAGTAATTTCTCCGCATTGCAAGGTGCAATTCTGAAATTTTTTGCTTTTTCCTGCTCCTCTTAGCATGATAAAGAAGATTCAAAGAGAGTGAGATGCCAGCTCCTTTCATTCAGTCAGTACCTTCAATCATTTCTGGACGTTTTTCAATGGCAAAAATCAATGAATATTGTAAATGCACAAACAGTAATTTCTAAGCATTGCAAGGTGCAATTCTGAAATTTTTTGCTTTTTCCTGCTCCTCTTAGCATGATAAAGAAGATTCAAAGAGAGTGAGATGCCAGCTCCTTTCATTCAGTCAGTAGCTTCAATCATTTCTGGACGTTTTTCAATGGCAAAAATCAATGAATATTGTAAATGCAGAAACTGTAATTTCTCCGCATTGCAAGGTGCAATTCTGAAATTTTTTGCTTTTTCCTGCTCCTCTTAGCATGATAAAGAAGATTCAAAGAGAGTGAGATGCCAGCTCCTTTCATTCAGTCAGTAGCTTCAATCATTTCTGGACGTTTTTCAATGGCAAAAATCAATGAATATTGTAAATGCACAAACAGTAATTTCTCCGCATTGCAAGGTGCAATTCTGAAATTTTTTGCTTTTTCCTGCTCCTCTTAGCATGATAAAGAAGATTCAAAGAGAGTGAGATGCCAGCTCCTTTCATTCAGTCAGTAGCTTTAATCATTTCTGGACGTTTTTCAATGGCAAAAATCATTGAATATTGTAAATGCACAATCAGTAATTTCTCCGCATTGCAAGGTGCAATTCTGAAATTTTTTACTTTTTCCTGCTCCTCTTAGCATGATAAAGAAGATTCAAAGAGAGTGAGATGCCAGCTCCTTTCATTCAGTCAGTAGCTTCAATCATTTCTGGTATATGAATAACATGATGTTTTTCAATCGCAAAAATCAATGAATATTGTAAATGCACAAACAGTAATTTCTCCGCATTGCAAGGTGCAATTCTGAAATTTTTTGCTTTTTCCTGCTCCTCTTAGCATGATAAAGAAGATTCAAAGAGAGTGAGATGCCAGCTCCTTTCATTCAGTCAGTAGCTTCAATCATTTCTGGACGTTTTTCAATGGCAAAAACCAATGAATATTGTAAATGCACAAACAGTAATTTCTCCGCATTGCAATGTGCAATTCTAAAATTTTTTGCTTTTTCCTGCTCCTCTTAGCATGATAAAGAAGATTCAAAGAGAGTGAGATGCCAGATCCTTTCCTTCAGTCAGTAGCTTCAATCATTTCTGGTATATGAATAACATGATGTTTTTCAATGGCAAAAATCAATGAATTTTGTAAATGCACAAACAGTAATTTCTCCGCATTGCAAGGCGCAATTCTGAAATTTTTTGCTTTTTCCTGCTCCTCTAAGCATGATAAAGAAGATTCAAAGAGAGTGAGATGCCAGATCCTTTCCTTCAGTCAGTAGCTTCAATCATTTCTGGTATATGAATAACATGATGTTTTTCAATGGCAAAAATCAATGAATTTTGTAAATGCACAAACAGTAATTTCTCCGCATTGCAAGGCGCAATTCTGAAATTTTTTGCTTTTTCCTGCTCCTCTTAGCATGATAAAGAAGATTCAAAGAGAGTGAGATGCCAGCTCCTTTCATTCAGTCAGTAGCTTCAATCATTTCTGGACATTTTTCAATGGCAAAAATCAATGAATATTGTAAATGCACAAACAGTAATTTCTCCGCATTGCAAGGTGCAATTCTGAAATTTTTTGCTTTTTCCTGCTCCTCTTAGCATGATAAAGAAGATTCAAAGAGAGTGAGATGCCAGCTCCTTTCATTCAGTCAGTAGCTTCAATCATTTCTGGACGTTTTTCAATGGCAAAAATCAATGAATATTGTAAATGCACAAACAGTAATTTCTCCGCATTGCAAGGTGCAATTCTGAAATTTTTTGCTTTTTCCTGCTCCTCTTAGCATGATAAAGAAGATTCAAAGAGAGTGAGATGCCAGCTCCTTTCATTCAGTCAGTACCTTCAATCATTTCTGGACGTTTTTCAATGGCAAAAATCAATGAATATTGTAAATGCACAAACAGTAATTTCTAAGCATTGCAAGGTGCAATTCTGAAATTTTTTGCTTTTTCCTGCTCCTCTTAGCATGATAAAGAAGATTCAAAGAGAGTGAGATGCCAGCTCCTTTCATTCAGTCAGTAGCTTCAATCATTTCTGGACGTTTTTCAATGGCAAAAATCAATGAATATTGTAAATGCAGAAACTGTAATTTCTCCGCATTGCAAGGTGCAATTCTGAAATTTTTTGCTTTTTCCTGCTCCTCTTAGCATGATAAAGAAGATTCAAAGAGAGTGAGATGCCAGCTCCTTTCATTCAGTCAGTAGCTTCAATCATTTCTGGACGTTTTTCAATGGCAAAAATCAATGAATATTGTAAATGCACAAACAGTAATTTCTCCGCATTGCAAGGTGCAATTCTGAAATTTTTTGCTTTTTCCTGCTCCTCTTAGCATGATAAAGAAGATTCAAAGAGAGTGAGATGCCAGCTCCTTTCATTCAGTCAGTAGCTTTAATCATTTCTGGACGTTTTTCAATGGCAAAAATCATTGAATATTGTAAATGCACAATCAGTAATTTCTCCGCATTGCAAGGTGCAATTCTGAAATTTTTTACTTTTTCCTGCTCCTCTTAGCATGATAAAGAAGATTCAAAGAGAGTGAGATGCCAGCTCCTTTCATTCAGTCAGTAGCTTCAATCATTTCTGGTATATGAATAACATGATGTTTTTCAATCGCAAAAATCAATGAATATTGTAAATGCACAAACAGTAATTTCTCCGCATTGCAAGGTGCAATTCTGAAATTTTTTGCTTTTTCCTGCTCCTCTTAGCATGATAAAGAAGATTCAAAGAGAGTGAGATGCCAGCTCCTTTCATTCAGTCAGTAGCTTCAATCATTTCTGGACGTTTTTCAATGGCAAAAACCAATGAATATTGTAAATGCACAAACAGTAATTTCTCCGCATTGCAATGTGCAATTCTAAAATTTTTTGCTTTTTCCTGCTCCTCTTAGCATGATAAAGAAGATTCAAAGAGAGTGAGATGCCAGATCCTTTCCTTCAGTCAGTAGCTTCAATCATTTCTGGTATATGAATAACATGATGTTTTTCAATGGCAAAAATCAATGAATTTTGTAAATGCACAAACAGTAATTTCTCCGCATTGCAAGGCGCAATTCTGAAATTTTTTGCTTTTTCCTGCTCCTCTTAGCATGATAAAGAAGATTCAAAGAGAGTGAGATGCCAGCTCCTTTCATTCAGTCAGTAGCTTCAATCATTTCTGGACATTTTTCAATGGCAAAAATCAATGAATATTGTAAATGCACAAACAGTAATTTCTCCGCATTGCAAGGTGCAATTCTGAAATTTTTTGCTTTTTCCTGCTCCTCTTAGCATGATAAAGAAGATTCAAAGAGAGTGAGATGCCAGCTCCTTTCATTCAGTCAGTAGCTTCAATCATTTCTGGACGTTTTTCAATGGCAAAAATCAATGAATATTGTAAATGCACAAACAGTAATTTCTCCGCATTGCAAGGTGCAATTCTGAAATTTTTTGCTTTTTCCTGCTCCTCTTAGCATGATAAAGAAGATTCAAAGAGAGTGAGATGCCAGCTCCTTTCATTCAGTCAGTAGCTTCAATCATTTCTGGACGTTTTTCAATGGCAAAAATCAATGAATATTGTAAATGCACAAACAGTAATTTCTCCGCATTGCAAGGTGCAATTCTGAATTTTTTTGCTTTTTCCTGCTCCTCTTAGCATGATAAAGAAGATTCAAAGAGAGTGAGATGCCAGATCCTTTCCTTCAGTCAGTAGCTTCAATCATTTCTGGTATATGAATAACATGATGTTTTTCAATGGCAAAAATCAATGAATTTTGTAAATGCACAAAGAGTAATTTCTCCGCATTGCAAGGCGCAATTCTGAAATTTTTTGCTTTTTCCTGCTCCTCTTAGCATGATAAAGAAGATTCAAAGAGAGTGAGATGCCAGCTCCTTTCATTCAGTCAGTAGCTTCAATCATTTCTGGACATTTTTCAATGGCAAAAATCAATGAATATTGTAAATGCACAAACAGTAATTTCTCCGCATTGCAAGGTGCAATTCTGAAATTTTTTGCTTTTTCCTGCTCCTCTTAGCATGATAAAGAAGATTCAAAGAGAGTGAGATGCCAGCTCCTTTCATTCAGTCAGTAGCTTCAATCATTTCTGGACGTTTTTCAATGGCAAAAATCAATGAATATTGTAAATGCACAAACAGTAATTTCTCCGCATTGCAAGGTGCAATTCTGAAATTTTTTGCTTTTTCCTGCTCCTCTTAGCATGATAAAGAAGATTCAAAGAGAGTGAGATGCCAGCTCCTTTCATTCAGTCAGTAGCTTCAATCATTTCTGGACGTTTTTCAATGGCAAAAATCAATGAATATTGTAAATGCACAAACAGTAATTTCTCCGCATTGCAATATGCAATTCTGAAATTTTTTGCTTTTTCCTGCTCCTCTTAGCATGATAAAGAAGATTCAAAGAGAGTGAGATGCCAGCTCCTTTCATTCAGTCAGTAGCTTCAAACATTTCTGGTACATGAATAGCATGATGTTTTTCAATGGCAAAAATCAATGAATATTGTAAATGCACAAACAGTAATTTCTCCGCATTGCAAGGTGCAATTCTGAAATTTTTTGCTTTTTCCTGCTCCTCTTAGCATGATAAAGAAGATTCAAAGAGAGTGAGATGCCAGCTCCTTTCGTTCAGTCAGTAGCTTCAATCATTTCTGGACGTTTTTCAATGGCAAAAATCATTGAATATTATAAATGCACAAACAGTAATTTCTCCGCATTGCAAGGTGCAATTCTGAAATTTTTTACTTTTTCCTGCTCCTCTTAGCATGATAAAGAAGATTCAAAGAGAGTGAGATGCCAGCTCCTTTCATTCAGTCAGTAGCTTCAATCATTTCTGGTATATGAATAACATGATGTTTTTCAATGGCAAAAATCAATGAATATTGTAAATGCACAAACAGTAATTTCTCCGCATTGCAAGGTGCAATTCTGAAATTTTTTGCTTTTTCCTGCTCCTCTTAGCATGATAAAGAAGATTCAAAGAGAGTGAGATGCCAGCTCCTTTCATTCAGTCAGTAGCTTCAATCATTTCTGGACGTTTTTCAATGGCAAAAATCAATGAATATTGTAAATGCACAAACAGTAATTTCTCCGCATTGCAAGGTGCAATTCTGAAATTTTTTGCTTTTTCCTGCTCCTCTTAGCATGATAAACAAGATTCAAAGAGAGTGAGATGCCAGCTCCTTTCATTCAGTCAGTAGCTTCAATCATTTCTGGACGTTTTTCAATGGCAAAAATCATTGAATATTGTAAATGCACAAACAGTAATTTCTCCGCATTGCAAGGTGCAATTCTGAAATTTTTTACTTTTTCCTGCTCCTCTTAGCATGATAAAGAAGATTCAAAGAGAGTGAGATGCCAGCTCCTTTCATTCAGTCAGTAGCTTCAATCATTTCTGGTATATGAATAACATGATGTTTTTCAATCGCAAAAATCAATGAATATTGTAAATGCACAAACAGTAATTTCTCCGCATTGCAAGGTGCAATTCTGAAATTTTTTGCTTTTTCCTGCTCCTCTTAGCATGATAAAGAAGATTCAAAGAGAGTGAGATGCCAGCTCCTTTCATTCAGTCAGTAGCTTCAATCATTTCTGGACGTTTTTCAATGGCAAAAATCAATGAATATTGTAAATGCACAAACAGTAATTTCTCCGCATTGCAAGGTGCAATTCTGAAATTTTTTGCTTTTTCCTGCTCCTCTAAGCATGATAAAGAAGATTCAAAGAGAGTGAGATGCCAGCTCCTTTCCTTCAGTCAGTAGCTTCAATCATTTCTGGTATATGAATAACATGATGTTTTTCAATGGCAAAAATCAATGAATTTTGTAAATGCACAAACAGTAATTTATCCGCATTGCAAGGCGCAATTCTGAAATTTTTTGCTTTTTCCTGCTCCTCTTAGCATGATAAAGAAGATTCAAAGAGAGTGAGATGCCAGCTCCTTTCATTCAGTCAGTAGCTTCAATCATTTCTGGACATTTTTCAATGGCAAAAATCAATGAATATTGTAAATGCACAAACAGTAATTTCTCCGCATTGCAAGGTGCAATTCTGAAATTTTTTGCTTTTTCCTGCTCCTCTTAGCATGATAAAGAAGATTCAAAGAGAGTGAGATGCCAGCTCCTTTCATTCAGTCAGTAGCTTCAATCATTTCTGGACGTTTTTCAATGGCAAAAATCAATGAATATTGTAAATGCACAAACAGTAATTTCTCCGCATTGCAAGGTGCAATTCTGAAATTTTTTGCTTTTTCCTGCTCCTCTTAGCATGATAAAGAAGATTCAAAGAGAGTGAGATGCCAGCTCCTTTCATTCAGTCAGTACCTTCAATCATTTCTGGACGTTTTTCAATGGCAAAAATCAATGAATATTGTAAATGCACAAACAGTAATTTCTCCGCATTGCAAGGTGCAATTCTGAAATTTTTTGCTTTTTCCTGCTCCTCTTAGCATGATAAAGAAGATTCAAAGAGAGTGAGATGCCAGCTCCTTTCATTCAGTCAGTAGCTTCAATCATTTCTGGACGTTTTTCAATGGCAAAAATCAATGAATATTGTAAATGCACAAACTGTAATTTCTCCACATTGCAAGGTGCAATTCTGAAATTTTTTGCTTTTTCCTGCTCCTCTTAGCATGATAAAGAAGATTCAAAGAGAGTGAGATGCCAGCTCCTTTCATTCAGTCAGTAGCTTCAATCATTTCTGGTATATGAATAACATGATGTTTTTCAATAGCAAAAATCAATGAATATTGTAAATGCACAAACAGTAATTTCTCCGCATTGCAAGGTGCAATTCTGAAATTTTTTGCTTTTTCCTGCTCCTCTTAGCATGATAAAGAAGATTCAAAGAGAGTGAGATGCCAGCTCCTTTCATTCAGTCAGTAGCTTCAATCATTTCTGGACGTTTTTCAATGGCAAAAATCAATGAATATTGTAAATGCACAAACAGTAATTTCTCCGCATTGCAAGGTGCAATTCTGAAATTTTTTACTTTTTCCTGCTCCTCTTAGCATGATAAAGAAGATTCAAAGAGAGTGAGATGCCAGCTCCTTTCATTCAGTCAGTAGCTTCAATCATTTCTGGTATATGAATAACATGATGTTTTTCAATCGCAAAAATCAATGAATATTGTAAATGCACAAACAGTAATTGCTCCGCATTGCAAGGTGCAATTCTGAAATTTTTTGCTTTTTCCTGCTCCTCTTAGCATGATAAAGAAGATTCAAAGAGAGTGAGATGCCAGCTCCTTTCATTCAGTCAGTAGCTTCAATCATTTCTGGTATATGAATAACATGATGTTTTTCAATAGCAAAAATCAATGAATATTGTAAATGCACAAACAGTAATTTCTCCGCATTGCAAGGTGCAATTCTGAAATTTTTTGCTTTTTCCTGCTCCTCTTAGCATGATAAAGAAGATTCAAAGAGAGTGAGATGCCAGCTCCTTTCATTCAGTCAGTAGCTTCAATCATTTCTGGACGTTTTTCAATGGCAAAAATCAATGAATATTGTAAATGCACAAACAGTAATTTCTCCGCATTGCAAGGTGCAATTCTGAAATTTTTTACTTTTTCCTGCTCCTCTTAGCATGATAAAGAAGATTCAAAGAGAGTTAGATGCCAGCTCCTTTCATTCAGTCAGTAGCTTCAATCATTTCTGGTATATGAATAACATGATGTTTTTCAATCGCAAAAATCAATGAATATTGTAAATGCACAAACAGTAATTTCTCCACATTGCAAGGTGCAATTCTGAAATTTTTTGCTTTTTCCTGCTCCTCTTAGCATGATAAAGAAGATTCAAAGAGAGTGAGATGCCAGCTCCTTTCATTCAGTCAGTAGCTTCAATCATTTCTGGACGTTTTTCAATGGCAAAAATCAATGAATATTGTAAATGCACAAACAGTAATTTCTCCGCATTGCAAGTTGCAATTCTGAAATTCTTTGCTTTTTCCTGCTCCTCTAAGCATGATAAAGAAGATTCAAAGAGAGTGAGATGCCAGATCCTTTCCTTCAGTCAGTAGCTTCAATCATTTCTGGTATATGAATAACATGATGTTTTTCAATGGCAAAAATCAATGAATTTTGTAAATGCACAAACAGTAATTTCTCCGCATTGCAAGGCGCAATTCTGAAATTTTTTACTTTTTCCTGCTCCTCTTAGCATGATAAAGAAGATTCAAAGAGAGTGAGATGCCAGCTCCTTTCATTCAGTCAGTAGCTTCAATCATTTCTGGTATATGAATAACATGATGTTTTTCAATGGCAAAAATCAATGAATTTTGTAAATGCACAAACAGTAATTTCTCCGCATTGCAAGGCGCAATTCTGAAATTTTTTGCTTTTTCCTGCTCCTCTTAGCATGATAAAGAAGATTCAAAGAGAGTGAGATGCCAGCTCCTTTCATTCAGTCAGTAGCTTCAATCATTTCTGGTATATGAATAACATGATGTTTTTCAATCGCAAAAATCAATGAATATTGTAAATGCACAAACAGTAATTTCTCCGCATTGCAAGGTGCAATTCTGAAATTTTTTGCTTTTTCCTGCTCCTCTTAGCATGAAAAAGAAGATTCAAAGAGAGTGAGATGCCAGCTCCTTTCATTCAGTCAGTAGCTTCAATCATTTCTGGACGTTTTTCAATGGCAAAAACCAATGAATATTGTAAATGCACAAACAGTAATTTCTCCGCATTGCAAGGTGCAATTCTGAAACTTTTTGCTTTTTCCTGCTCCTCTTAGCATGATAAAGAAGATTCAAAGAGAGTGAGATGCCAGATCCTTTCCTTCAGTCAGTAGCTTCAATCATTTCTGGTATATGAATAACATGATGTTTTTCAATGGCAAAAATCAATGAATTTTGTAAATGCACAAACAGTAATTTCTCCGCATTGCAAGGCGCAATTCTGAAATTTTTTGCTTTTTCCTGCTCCTCTTAGCATGATAAAGAAGATTCAAAGAGAGTGAGATGCCAGCTCCTTTCATTCAGTCAGTAGCTTCAATCATTTCTGGACATTTTTCAATGGCAAAAATCAATGAATATTGTAAATGCACAAACAGTAATTTCTCCGCATTGCAAGGTGCAATTCTGAAATTTTTTGCTTTTTCCTGCTCCTCTTAGCATGATAAAGAAGATTCAAAGAGAGTGAGATGCCAGCTCCTTTCATTCAGTCAGTAGCTTCAATCATTTATGGACGTTTTTCAATGGCAAAAATCAATGAATATTGTAAATGCACAAACAGTAATTTCTCCGCATTGCAAGGTGCAATTCTGAAATTTTTTGCTTTTTCCTGCTCCTCTTAGCATGATAAAGAAGATTCAAAGAGAGTGAGATGCCAGCTCCTTTCATTCAGTCAGTAGCTTCAATCATTTCTGGACGTTTTTCAATGGCAAAAATCAATGAATATTGTAAATGCACAAACAGTAATTTCTCCGCATTGCAAGGTGCAATTCTGAAATTTTTTGCTTTTTCCTGCTCCTCTTAGCATGATAAAGAAGATTCAAAGAGAGTGAGATGCCAGATCCTTTCCTTCAGTCAGTAGCTTCAATCATTTCTGGTATATGAATAACATGATGTTTTTCAATGGCAAAAATCAATGAATTTTGTAAATGCACAAACAGTAATTTCTCCGCATTGCAAGGCGCAATTCTGAAATTTTTTGCTTTTTCCTGCTCCTCTTAGCATGATAAAGAAGATTCAAAGAGAGTGAGATGCCAGCTCCTTTCATTCAGTCAGTAGCTTCAATCATTTCTGGACATTTTTCAATGGCAAAAATCAATGAATATTGTAAATGCACAAACAGTAATTTCTCCGCATTGCAAGGTGCAATTCTGAAATTTTTTGCTTTTTCCTGCTCCTCTTAGCATGATAAAGAAGATTCAAAGAGAGTGAGATGCCAGCTCCTTTCATTCAGTCAGTAGCTTCAATCATTTATGGACGTTTTTCAATGGCAAAAATCAATGAATATTGTAAATGCACAAACAGTAATTTCTCCGCATTGCAAGGTGCAATTCTGAAATTTTTTGCTTTTTCCTGCTCCTCTTAGCATGATAAAGAAGATTCAAAGAGAGTGAGATGCCAGCTCCTTTCATTCAGTCAGTAGCTTCAATCATTTATGGACGTTTTTCAATGGCAAAAATCAATGAATATTGTAAATGCACAAACAGTAATTTCTCCGCATTGCAAGGTGCAATTCTGAAATTTTTTGCTTTTTCCTGCTCCTCTTAGCATGATAAAGAAGATTCAAAGAGAGTGAGATGCCAGCTCCTTTCATTCAGTCAGTACCTTCAATCATTTCTGGACGTTTTTCAATGGCAAAAATCAATGAATATTGTAAATGCACAAACAGTAATTTCTCCGCATTGCAAGGTGCAATTCTGAAATTTTTTGCTTTTTCCCGCTCCTCTTAGCATGATAAAGAAGATTCAAAGAGATTGAGGTGCCAGCTCCTTTCATTCAGTCAGTAGCTTCAAACATTTCTGGTATATGAATAACATGTTTTTCAATGGCAAAAATCAATGAATATTGTAAATGCACAAACAGTAATTTCTCCGCATTGCAAGGTGCAATTCTGAAATTTTTTGCTTTTTCCAGCTCCTCTTAGCATGATAAAGAAGATTCAAAGAGAGTGAGATGCCAGCTCCTTTCATTCAGTCAGTAGCTTCAATCATTTCTGGACGTTTTTCAATGGCAAAAATCAATGAAAATTGTAAATGCACAAACAGTAATTTCTCCGCATTGCAAGGTGCAATTCTGAAATTTTTTGCTTTTTCCTGCTCCTCTTAGCATGATAAAGAAGATTCAAAGAGAGTGAGATGCCAGCTCCTTTCATTCAGTCAGTAGCTTCAATCATTTCTGGACGTTTTTCAATGGCAAAAATCAATGAATATTGTAAATGCACAAACAGTAATTTCTCCGCATTGCAAGGTGCAATTCTGAAATTTTTTGCTTTTTCCTGCTCCTCTTAGCATGATAAAGAAGATTCAAAGAGAGTGAGATGCCAGCTCCTTTCATTCAGTCAGTACCTTCAATCATTTATGGACGTTTTTCAATGGCAAAAATCAATGAATATTGTAAATGCACAAACAGTAATTTCTCCGCATTGCAAGGTGCAATTCTGAAATTTTTTGCTTTTTCCTGCTCCTCTTAGCATGATAAAGAAGATTCAAAGAGAGTGAGATGCCAGCTCCTTTCATTCAGTCAGTAGCTTCAATCATTTCTGGTATATGAATAACATGATGTTTTTCAATCGCAAAAATCAATGAATATTGTAAATGCACAAACAGTAATTTCTCCGCATTGCAAGGTGCAATTCTGAAATTTTTTGCTTTTTCCTGCTCCTCTTAGCATGAAAAAGAAGATTCAAAGAGAGTGAGATGCCAGCTCCTTTCATTCAGTCAGTAGCTTCAATCATTTCTGGACGTTTTTCAATGGCAAAAACCAATGAATATTGTAAATGCACAAACAGTAATTTCTCCGCATTGCAAGGTGCAATTCTGAAACTTTTTGCTTTTTCCTGCTCCTCTTAGCATGATAAAGAAGATTCAAAGAGAGTGAGATGCCAGATCCTTTCCTTCAGTCAGTAGCTTCAATCATTTCTGGTATATGAATAACATGATGTTTTTCAATGGCAAAAATCAATGAATTTTGTAAATGCACAAACAGTAATTTCTCCGCATTGCAAGGCGCAATTCTGAAATTTTTTGCTTTTTCCTGCTCCTCTTAGCATGATAAAGAAGATTCAAAGAGAGTGAGATGCCAGCTCCTTTCATTCAGTCAGTAGCTTCAATCATTTCTGGACATTTTTCAATGGCAAAAATCAATGAATATTGTAAATGCACAAACAGTAATTTCTCCGCATTGCAAGGTGCAATTCTGAAATTTTTTGCTTTTTCCTGCTCCTCTTAGCATGATAAAGAAGATTCAAAGAGAGTGAGATGCCAGCTCCTTTCATTCAGTCAGTAGCTTCAATCATTTATGGACGTTTTTCAATGGCAAAAATCAATGAATATTGTAAATGCACAAACAGTAATTTCTCCGCATTGCAAGGTGCAATTCTGAAATTTTTTGCTTTTTCCTGCTCCTCTTAGCATGATAAAGAAGATTCAAAGAGAGTGAGATGCCAGCTCCTTTCATTCAGTCAGTAGCTTCAATCATTTCTGGACGTTTTTCAATGGCAAAAATCAATGAATATTGTAAATGCACAAACAGTATTTTCTCCGCATTGCAAGGTGCAATTCTGAAATTTTTTGCTTTTTCCTGCTCCTCTTAGCATGATAAAGAAGATTCAAAGAGAGTGAGATGCCAGATCCTTTCCTTCAGTCAGTAGCTTCAATCATTTCTGGTATATGAATAACATGATGTTTTTCAATGGCAAAAATCAATGAATTTTGTAAATGCACAAACAGTAATTTCTCCGCATTGCAAGGCGCAATTCTGAAATTTTTTGCTTTTTCCTGCTCCTCTTAGCATGATAAAGAAGATTCAAAGAGAGTGAGATGCCAGCTCCTTTCATTCAGTCAGTAGCTTCAATCATTTCTGGACATTTTTCAATGGCAAAAATCAATGAATATTGTAAATGCACAAACAGTAATTTCTCCGCATTGCAAGGTGCAATTCTGAAATTTTTTGCTTTTTCCTGCTCCTCTTAGCATGATAAAGAAGATTCAAAGAGAGTGAGATGCCAGCTCCTTTCATTCAGTCAGTAGCTTCAATCATTTATGGACGTTTTTCAATGGCAAAAATCAATGAATATTGTAAATGCACAAACAGTAATTTCTCCGCATTGCAAGGTGCAATTCTGAAATTTTTTGCTTTTTCCTGCTCCTCTTAGCATGATAAAGAAGATTCAAAGAGAGTGAGATGCCAGCTCCTTTCATTCAGTCAGTAGCTTCAATCATTTATGGACGTTTTTCAATGGCAAAAATCAATGAATATTGTAAATGCACAAACAGTAATTTCTCCGCATTGCAAGGTGCAATTCTGAAATTTTTTGCTTTTTCCTGCTCCTCTTAGCATGATAAAGAAGATTCAAAGAGAGTGAGATGCCAGCTCCTTTCATTCAGTCAGTACCTTCAATCATTTCTGGACGTTTTTCAATGGCAAAAATCAATGAATATTGTAAATGCACAAACAGTAATTTCTCCGCATTGCAAGGTGCAATTCTGAAATTTTTTGCTTTTTCCCGCTCCTCTTAGCATGATAAAGAAGATTCAAAGAGATTGAGGTGCCAGCTCCTTTCATTCAGTCAGTAGCTTCAAACATTTCTGGTATATGAATAACATGTTTTTCAATGGCAAAAATCAATGAATATTGTAAATGCACAAACAGTAATTTCTCCGCATTGCAAGGTGCAATTCTGAAATTTTTTGCTTTTTCCAGCTCCTCTTAGCATGATAAAAAAGATTCAAAGAGAGTGAGATGCCAGCTCCTTTCATTCAGTCAGTAGCTTCAATCATTTCTGGACGTTTTTCAATGGCAAAAATCAATGAATATTGTAAATGCACAAACAGTAATTTCTCCGCATTGCAAGGTGCAATTCTGAAATTTTTTGCTTTTTCCTGCTCCTCTTAGCATGATAAAGAAGATTCAAAGAGAGTGAGATGCCAGCTCCTTTCATTCAGTCAGTAGCTTCAATCATTTCTGGACGTTTTTCAATGGCAAAAATCAATGAATATTGTAAATGCACAAACAGTAATTTCTCCGCATTGCAAGGTGCAATTCTGAAATTTTTTGCTTTTTCCTGCTCCTCTTAGCATGATAAAGAAGATTCAAAGAGAGTGAGATGCCAGCTCCTTTCATTCAGTCAGTACCTTCAATCATTTCTGGACGTTTTTCAATGGCAAAAATCAATGAATATTGTAAATGCACAAACAGTAATTTCTCCGCATTGCAAGGTGCAATTCTGAAATTTTTTGCTTTTTCCTGCTCCTCTTAGCATGATAAAGAAGATTCAAAGAGAGTGAGATGCCAGCTCCTTTCATTCAGTCAGTAGCTTCAATCATTTCTGGACGTTTTTCAATGGCAAAAATCAATGAATATTGTAAATGCACAAACTGTAATTTCTCCACATTGCAAGGTGCAATTCTGAAATTTTTTGCTTTTTCCTGCTCCTCTTAGCATGATAAAGAAGATTCAAAGAGAGTGAGATGCCAGCTCCTTTCATTCAGTCAGTAGCTTCAATCATTTCTGGTATATGAATAACATGATGTTTTTCAATAGCAAAAATCAATGAATATTGTAAATGCACAAACAGTAATTTCTCCGCATTGCAAGGTGCAATTCTGAAATTTTTTGCTTTTTCCTGCTCCTCTTAGCATGATAAAGAAGATTCAAAGAGAGTGAGATGCCAGCTCCTTTCATTCAGTCAGTAGCTTCAATCATTTCTGGACGTTTTTCAATGGCAAAAATCAATGAATATTGTAAATGCACAAACAGTAATTTCTCCGCATTGCAAGGTGCAATTCTGAAATTTTTTACTTTTTCCTGCTCCTCTTAGCATGATAAAGAAGATTCAAAGAGAGTGAGATGCCAGCTCCTTTCATTCAGTCAGTAGCTTCAATCATTTCTGGTATATGAATAACATGATGTTTTTCAATCGCAAAAATCAATGAATATTGTAAATGCACAAACAGTAATTGCTCCGCATTGCAAGGTGCAATTCTGAAATTTTTTGCTTTTTCCTGCTCCTCTTAGCATGATAAAGAAGATTCAAAGAGAGTGAGATGCCAGCTCCTTTCATTCAGTCAGTAGCTTCAATCATTTCTGGTATATGAATAACATGATGTTTTTCAATAGCAAAAATCAATGAATATTGTAAATGCACAAACAGTAATTTCTCCGCATTGCAAGGTGCAATTCTGAAATTTTTTGCTTTTTCCTGCTCCTCTTAGCATGATAAAGAAGATTCAAAGAGAGTGAGATGCCAGCTCCTTTCATTCAGTCAGTAGCTTCAATCATTTCTGGACGTTTTTCAATGGCAAAAATCAATGAATATTGTAAATGCACAAACAGTAATTTCTCCGCATTGCAAGGTGCAATTCTGAAATTTTTTACTTTTTCCTGCTCCTCTTAGCATGATAAAGAAGATTCAAAGAGAGTTAGATGCCAGCTCCTTTCATTCAGTCAGTAGCTTCAATCATTTCTGGTATATGAATAACATGATGTTTTTCAATCGCAAAAATCAATGAATATTGTAAATGCACAAACAGTAATTTCTCCACATTGCAAGGTGCAATTCTGAAATTTTTTGCTTTTTCCTGCTCCTCTTAGCATGATAAAGAAGATTCAAAGAGAGTGAGATGCCAGCTCCTTTCATTCAGTCAGTAGCTTCAATCATTTCTGGACGTTTTTCAATGGCAAAAATCAATGAATATTGTAAATGCACAAACAGTAATTTCTCCGCATTGCAAGTTGCAATTCTGAAATTCTTTGCTTTTTCCTGCTCCTCTAAGCATGATAAAGAAGATTCAAAGAGAGTGAGATGCCAGATCCTTTCCTTCAGTCAGTAGCTTCAATCATTTCTGGTATATGAATAACATGATGTTTTTCAATGGCAAAAATCAATGAATTTTGTAAATGCACAAACAGTAATTTCTCCGCATTGCAAGGCGCAATTCTGAAATTTTTTACTTTTTCCTGCTCCTCTTAGCATGATAAAGAAGATTCAAAGAGAGTGAGATGCCAGCTCCTTTCATTCAGTCAGTAGCTTCAATCATTTCTGGTATATGAATAACATGATGTTTTTCAATGGCAAAAATCAATGAATTTTGTAAATGCACAAACAGTAATTTCTCCGCATTGCAAGGCGCAATTCTGAAATTTTTTGCTTTTTCCTGCTCCTCTTAGCATGATAAAGAAGATTCAAAGAGAGTGAGATGCCAGCTCCTTTCATTCAGTCAGTAGCTTCAATCATTTCTGGTATATGAATAACATGATGTTTTTCAATCGCAAAAATCAATGAATATTGTAAATGCACAAACAGTAATTTCTCCGCATTGCAAGGTGCAATTCTGAAATTTTTTGCTTTTTCCTGCTCCTCTTAGCATGAAAAAGAAGATTCAAAGAGAGTGAGATGCCAGCTCCTTTCATTCAGTCAGTAGCTTCAATCATTTCTGGACGTTTTTCAATGGCAAAAACCAATGAATATTGTAAATGCACAAACAGTAATTTCTCCGCATTGCAAGGTGCAATTCTGAAACTTTTTGCTTTTTCCTGCTCCTCTTAGCATGATAAAGAAGATTCAAAGAGAGTGAGATGCCAGATCCTTTCCTTCAGTCAGTAGCTTCAATCATTTCTGGTATATGAATAACATGATGTTTTTCAATGGCAAAAATCAATGAATTTTGTAAATGCACAAACAGTAATTTCTCCGCATTGCAAGGCGCAATTCTGAAATTTTTTGCTTTTTCCTGCTCCTCTTAGCATGATAAAGAAGATTCAAAGAGAGTGAGATGCCAGCTCCTTTCATTCAGTCAGTAGCTTCAATCATTTCTGGACATTTTTCAATGGCAAAAATCAATGAATATTGTAAATGCACAAACAGTAATTTCTCCGCATTGCAAGGTGCAATTCTGAAATTTTTTGCTTTTTCCTGCTCCTCTTAGCATGATAAAGAAGATTCAAAGAGAGTGAGATGCCAGCTCCTTTCATTCAGTCAGTAGCTTCAATCATTTATGGACGTTTTTCAATGGCAAAAATCAATGAATATTGTAAATGCACAAACAGTAATTTCTCCGCATTGCAAGGTGCAATTCTGAAATTTTTTGCTTTTTCCTGCTCCTCTTAGCATGATAAAGAAGATTCAAAGAGAGTGAGATGCCAGCTCCTTTCATTCAGTCAGTAGCTTCAATCATTTCTGGACGTTTTTCAATGGCAAAAATCAATGAATATTGTAAATGCACAAACAGTAATTTCTCCGCATTGCAAGGTGCAATTCTGAAATTTTTTGCTTTTTCCTGCTCCTCTTAGCATGATAAAGAAGATTCAAAGAGAGTGAGATGCCAGATCCTTTCCTTCAGTCAGTAGCTTCAATCATTTCTGGTATATGAATAACATGATGTTTTTCAATGGCAAAAATCAATGAATTTTGTAAATGCACAAACAGTAATTTCTCCGCATTGCAAGGCGCAATTCTGAAATTTTTTGCTTTTTCCTGCTCCTCTTAGCATGATAAAGAAGATTCAAAGAGAGTGAGATGCCAGCTCCTTTCATTCAGTCAGTAGCTTCAATCATTTCTGGACATTTTTCAATGGCAAAAATCAATGAATATTGTAAATGCACAAACAGTAATTTCTCCGCATTGCAAGGTGCAATTCTGAAATTTTTTGCTTTTTCCTGCTCCTCTTAGCATGATAAAGAAGATTCAAAGAGAGTGAGATGCCAGCTCCTTTCATTCAGTCAGTAGCTTCAATCATTTATGGACGTTTTTCAATGGCAAAAATCAATGAATATTGTAAATGCACAAACAGTAATTTCTCCGCATTGCAAGGTGCAATTCTGAAATTTTTTGCTTTTTCCTGCTCCTCTTAGCATGATAAAGAAGATTCAAAGAGAGTGAGATGCCAGCTCCTTTCATTCAGTCAGTAGCTTCAATCATTTATGGACGTTTTTCAATGGCAAAAATCAATGAATATTGTAAATGCACAAACAGTAATTTCTCCGCATTGCAAGGTGCAATTCTGAAATTTTTTGCTTTTTCCTGCTCCTCTTAGCATGATAAAGAAGATTCAAAGAGAGTGAGATGCCAGCTCCTTTCATTCAGTCAGTAGCTTCAATCATTTCTGGACGTTTTTCAATGGCAAAAATCAATGAATATTGTAAATGCACAAACAGTAATTTCTCCGCATTGCAAGGTGCAATTCTGAAATTTTTTGCTTTTTCCTGCTCCTCTTAGCATGATAAAGAAGATTCAAAGAGAGTGAGATGCCAGATCCTTTCCTTCAGTCAGTAGCTTCAATCATTTCTGGTATATGAATAACATGATGTTTTTCAATGGCAAAAATCAATGAATTTTGTAAATGCACAAAAAGTAATTTCTCCGCATTGCAAGGCGCAATTCTGAAATTTTTTGCTTTTTCCTGCTCCTCTTAGCATGATAAAGAAGATTCAAAGAGAGTGAGATGCCAGCTCCTTTCATTCAGTCAGTAGCTTCAATCATTTCTGGACATTTTTCAATGGCAAAAATCAATGAATATTGTAAATGCACAAACAGTAATTTCTCCGCATTGCAAGGTGCAATTCTGAAATTTTTTGCTTTTTCCTGCTCCTCTTAGCATGATAAAGAAGATTCAAAGAGAGTGAGATGCCAGCTCCTTTCATTCAGTCAGTAGCTTCAATCATTTCTGGACGTTTTTCAATGGCAAAAATCAATGAATATTGTAAATGCACAAACAGTAATTTCTCCGCATTGCAAGGTGCAATTCTGAAATTTTTTGCTTTTTCCTGCTCCTCTTAGCATGATAAAGAAGATTCAAAGAGAGTGAGATGCCAGCTCCTTTCATTCAGTCAGTAGCTTCAATCATTTCTGGACGTTTTTCAATGGCAAAAATCAATGAATATTGTAAATGCACAAACAGTAATTTCTCCGCATTGCAATGTGCAATTCTGAAATTTTTTGCTTTTTCCTGCTCCTCTTAGCATGATAAAGAAGATTCAAAGAGAGTGAGATGCCAGCTCCTTTCATTCAGTCAGTAGCTTCAAACATTTCTGGTACATGAATAACATGATGTTTTTCAATGGCAAAAATCAATGAATATTGTAAATGCACAAACAGTAATTTCTCCGCATTGCAAGGTGCAATTCTGAAATTTTTTGCTTTTTCCTGCTCCTCTTAGCATGATAAAGAAGATTCAAAGAGAGTGAGATGCCAGCTCCTTTCGTTCAGTCAGTAGCTTCAATCATTTCTGGACGTTTTTCAATGGCAAAAATCATTGAATATTATAAATGCACAAACAGTAATTTCTCCGCATTGCAAGGTGCAATTCTGAAATTTTTTACTTTTTCCTGCTCCTCTTAGCATGATAAAGAAGATTCAAAGAGAGTGAGATGCCAGCTCCTTTCATTCAGTCAGTAGCTTCAATCATTTCTGGTATATGAATAACATGATGTTTTTCAATGGCAAAAATCAATGAATATTGTAAATGCACAAACAGTAATTTCTCCGCATTGCAAGGTGCAATTCTGAAATTTTTTGCTTTTTCCTGCTCCTCTTAGCATGATAAAGAAGATTCAAAGAGAGTGAGATGCCAGCTCCTTTCATTCAGTCAGTAGCTTCAATCATTTCTGGACGTTTTTCAATGGCAAAAATCAATGAATATTGTAAATGCACAAACAGTAATTTCTCCGCATTGCAAGGTGCAATTCTGAAATTTTTTGCTTTTTCCTGCTCCTCTTAGCATGATAAACAAGATTCAAAGAGAGTGAGATGCCAGCTCCTTTCATTCAGTCAGTAGCTTCAATCATTTCTGGACGTTTTTCAATGGCAAAAATCATTGAATATTGTAAATGCACAAACAGTAATTTCTCCGCATTGCAAGGTGCAATTCTGAAATTTTTTACTTTTTCCTGCTCCTCTTAGCATGATAAAGAAGATTCAAAGAGAGTGAGATGCCAGCTCCTTTCATTCAGTCAGTAGCTTCAATCATTTCTGGTATATGAATAACATGATGTTTTTCAATCGCAAAAATCAATGAATATTGTAAATGCACAAACAGTAATTTCTCCGCATTGCAAGGTGCAATTCTGAAATTTTTTGCTTTTTCCTGCTCCTCTTAGCATGATAAAGAAGATTCAAAGAGAGTGAGATGCCAGCTCCTTTCATTCAGTCAGTAGCTTCAATCATTTCTGGACGTTTTTCAATGGCAAAAATCAATGAATATTGTAAATGCACAAACAGTAATTTCTCCGCATTGCAAGGTGCAATTCTGAAATTTTTTGCTTTTTCCTGCTCCTCTAAGCATGATAAAGAAGATTCAAAGAGAGTGAGATGCCAGATCCTTTCCTTCAGTCAGTAGCTTCAATCATTTCTGGTATATGAATAACATGATGTTTTTCAATGGCAAAAATCAATGAATTTTGTAAATGCACAAACAGTAATTTCTCCGCATTGCAAGGCGCAATTCTGAAATTTTTTGCTTTTTCCTGCTCCTCTTAGCATGATAAAGAAGATTCAAAGAGAGTGAGATGCCAGCTCCTTTCATTCAGTCAGTAGCTTCAATCATTTCTGGACATTTTTCAATGGCAAAAATCAATGAATATTGTAAATGCACAAACAGTAATTTCTCCGCATTGCAATGTGCAATTCTGAAATTTTTTGCTTTTTCCTGCTCCTCTTAGCATGATAAAGAAGATTCAAAGAGAGTGAGATGCCAGCTCCTTTCATTCAGTCAGTAGCTTCAATCATTTCTGGACGTTTTTCAATGGCAAAAATCAATGAATATTGTAAATGCACAAACAGTAATTTCTCCGCATTGCAAGGTGCAATTCTGAAATTTTTTGCTTTTTCCTGCTTCTCTTAGCATGATAAAGAAGATTCAAAGAGAGTGAGATGCCAGCTCCTTTCATTCAGTCAGTACCTTCAATTATTTCTGGACCTTTTTCAATGGCAAAAATCAATGAATATTGTAAATGCACAAACAGTAATTTCTCCGCATTGCAAGGTGCAATTCTGAAATTTTTTGCTTTTTCCTGCTCCTCTTAGCATGATAAAGAAGATTCAAAGAGAGTGAGATGCCAGCTCCTTTCATTCAGTCAGTAGCTTCAATCATTTCTGGACGTTTTTCAATGGCAAAAATCAATGAATATTGTAAATGCACAAACAGTAATTTCTCCGCATTGCAAGGTGCAATTCTGAAATTTTTTGCTTTTTCCTGCTCCTCTTAGCATGATAAAGAAGATTCAAAGAGAGTGAGATGCCAGCTCCTTTCATTCAGTCAGTAGCTTCAATCATTTCTGGACGTTTTTCAATGGCAAAAATCAATGAATATTGTAAATGCACAAACAGTAATTTCTCCGCATTGCAAAGTGCAATTCTGAAATTTTTTGCTTTTTCCTGCTCCTCTTAGCATGATAAAGAAGATTCAAAGAGAGTGAGATGCCAGATCCTTTCCTTCAGTCAGTAGCTTCAATCATTTCTGGTATATGAATAACATGATGTTTTTCAATGGCAAAAATCAATGAATTTTGTAAATGCACAAACAGTAATTTCTCCGCATTGCAAGGCGCAATTCTGAAATTTTTTGCTTTTTCCTGCTCCTCTTAGCATGATAAAGAAGATTCAAAGAGAGTGAGATGCCAGTTCCTTTCATTCAGTCAGTAGCTTCAATCATTTCTGGACATTTTTCAATGGCAAAAATCAATGAATATTGTAAATGCACAAACAGTAATTTCTCCGCATTGCAAGGTGCAATTCTGAAATTTTTTGCTTTTTCCTGCTCCTCTTAGCATGATAAAGAAGATTCAAAGAGAGTGAGATGCCAGCTCCTTTCATTCAGTCAGTAGCTTCAATCATTTCTGGACGTTTTTCAATGGCAAAAATCAATGAATATTGTAAATGCACAAACAGTAATTTCTCCGCATTGCAAGGTGCAATTCTGAAATTTTTTGCTTTTTCCTGCTCCTCTTAGCATGATAAAGAAGATTCAAAGAGAGTGAGATGCCAGCTCCTTTCATTCAGTCAGTAGCTTCAATCATTTCTGGACGTTTTTCAATGGCAAAAATCAATGAATATTGTAAATGCACAAACAGTAATTTCTCCGCATTGCAATGTGCAATTCTGAAATTTTTTGCTTTTTCCTGCTCCTCTTAGCATGATAAAGAAGATTCAAAGAGAGTGAGATGCCAGCTCCTTTCATTCAGTCAGTAGCTTCAAACATTTCTGGTACATGAATAACATGATGTTTTTCAATGGCAAAAATCAATGAATATTGTAAATGCACAAACAGTAATTTCTCCGCATTGCAAGGTGCAATTCTGAAATTTTTTGCTTTTTCCTGCTCCTCTTAGCATGATAAAGAAGATTCAAAGAGAATGAGATGCCAGCTCCTTTCGTTCAGTCAGTAGCTTCAATCATTTCTGGACGTTTTTCAATGGCAAAAATCATTGAATACTATAAATGCACAAACAGTAATTTCTCCGCATTGCAAGGTGCAATTCTGAAATTTTTTACTTTTTCCTGCTCCTCTTAGCATGATAAAGAAGATTCAAAGAGATTGAGACGCCAGCTCCTTTCATTCAGTCAGTAGCTTCAATCATTTCTGGTATATGAATAACATGATGTTTTTCAATGGCAAAAATCAATGAATATTGTAAATGCACAAACAGTAATTTCTCCGCATTGCAAGGTGCAATTCTGAAATTTTTTGCTTTTTCCTGCTCCTCTTAGCATGATAAAGAAGATTCAAAGAGAGTGAGATGCCAGCTCCTTTCATTCAGTCAGTAGCTTCAATCATTTCTGGACGTTTTTCAATGGCAAAAATCAATGAATATTGTAAATGCACAAACAGTAATTTCTCCGCATTGCAAGGTGCAATTCTGAAATTTTTTGCTTTTTCCTGCTCCTCTTAGCATGATAAACAAGATTCAAAGAGAGTGAGATGCCAGCTCCTTTCATTCAGTCAGTAGCTTCAATCATTTCTGGACGTTTTTCAATGGCAAAAATCATTGAATATTGTAAATGCACAAACAGTAATTTCTCCGCATTGCAAGGTGCAATTCTGAAATTTTTTACTTTTTCCTGCTCCTCTTAGCATGATAAAGAAGATTCAAAGAGAGTGAGATGCCAGCTCCTTTCATTCAGTCAGTAGCTTCAATCATTTCTGGTATATGAATAACATGATGTTTTTCAATCGCAAAAATCAATGAATATTGTAAATGCACAAACAGTAATTTCTCCGCATTGCAAGGTGCAATTCTGAAATTTTTTGCTTTTTCCTGCTCCTCTTAGCATGATAAAGAAGATTCAAAGAGAGTGAGATGCCAGCTCCTTTCATTCAGTCAGTAGCTTCAATCATTTCTGGACGTTTTTCAATGGCAAAAATCAATGAATATTGTAAATGCACAAACAGTAATTTCTCCGCATTGCAAGGTGCAATTCTGAAATTTTTTGCTTTTTCCTGCTCCTCTAAGCATGATAAAGAAGATTCAAAGAGAGTGAGATGCCAGATCCTTTCCTTCAGTCAGTAGCTTCAATCATTTCTGGTATATGAATAACATGATGTTTTTCAATGGCAAAAATCAATGAATTTTGTAAATGCACAAACAGTAATTTCTCCGCATTGCAAGGCGCAATTCTGAAATTTTTTGCTTTTTCCTGCTCCTCTTAGCATGATAAAGAAGATTCAAAGAGAGTGAGATGCCAGCTCCTTTCATTCAGTCAGTAGCTTCAATCATATCTGGACATTTTTCAATGGCAAAAATCAATGAATATTGTAAATGCACAAACAGTAATTTCTCCGCATTGCAAGGTGCAATTCTGAAATTTTTTGCTTTTTCCTGCTCCTCTTAGCATGATAAAGAAGATTCAAAGAGAGTGAGATGCCAGCTCCTTTCATTCAGTCAGTAGCTTCAATCATTTCTGGACGTTTTTCAATGGCAAAAATCAATGAATATTGTAAATGCACAAACAGTAATTTCTCCGCATTGCAAGGTGCAATTCTGAAATTTTTTGCTTTTTCCTGCTCCTCTTAGCATGATAAAGAAGATTCAAAGAGAGTGAGATGCCAGCTCCTTTCATTCAGTCAGTACCTTCAATTATTTCTGGACCTTATTCAATGGCAAAAATCAATGAATATTGTAAATGCACAAACAGTAATTTCTCCGCATTGCAAGGTGCAATTCTGAAATTTTTTGCTTTTTCCTGCTCCTCTTAGCATGATAAAGAAGATTCAAAGAGAGTGAGATGCCAGCTCCTTTCATTCAGTCAGTAGCTTCAATCATTTCTGGACGTTTTTCAATGGCAAAAATCAATGAATATTGTAAATGCACAAACTGTAATTTCTCCGCATTGCAAGGTGCAATTCTGAAATTTTTTGCTTTTTCCTGCTCCTCTTAGCATGATAAAGAAGATTCAAAGAGAGTGAGATGCCAGCTCCTTTCATTCAGTCAGTAGCTTCAATCATTTCTGGTATATGAATAACATGATGTTTTTCAATAGCAAAAATCAATGAATATTGTAAATGCACAAACAGTAATTTCTCCGCATTGCAAGGTGCAATTCTGAAATTTTTTGCTTTTTCCTGCTCCTCTTAGCATGATAAAGAAGATTCAAATAGAGTGAGATGCCAGCTCCTTTCATTCAGTCAGTAGCTTCAATCATTTCTGGACGTTTTTCAATGGCAAAAATCAATGAATATTGTAAATGCACAAACAGTAATTTCTCCGCATTGCAAGGTGCAATTCTGAAATTTTTTACTTTTTCCTGCTCCTCTTAGCATGATAAAGAAGATTCAAAGAGAGTGAGATGCCAGCTCCTTTCATTCAGTCAGTAGCTTCAATCATTTCTGGTATATGAATAACATGATGTTTTTCAATCGCAAAAATCAATGAATATTGTAAATGCACAAACAGTAATTTCTCCGCATTGCAAGGTGCAATTCTGAAATTTTTTGCTTTTTCCTGCTCCTCTTAGCATGATAAAGAAGATTCAAAGAGAGTGAGATGCCAGCTCCTTTCATTCAGTCAGTAGCTTCAATCATTTCTGGACGTTTTTCAATGGCAAAAATCAATGAATATTGTAAATGCACAAACAGTAATTTCTCCGCATTGCAAGGTGCAATTCTGAAATTTTTTGCTTTTTCCTGCTCCTCTAAGCATGATAAAGAAGATTCAAAGAGAGTGAGATGCCATATCCTTTCCTTCAGTCAGTAGCTTCAATCATTTCTGGTATATGAATAACATGATGTTTTTCAATGGCAAAAATCAATGAATTTTGTAAATGCACAAACAGTAATTTCTCCGCATTGCAAGGCGCAATTCTGAAATTTTTTGCTTTTTCCTGCTCCTCTTAGCATGATAAAGAAGATTCAAAGAGAGTGAGATGCCAGCTCCTTTCATTCAGTCAGTAGCTTCAATCATTCTGGACATTTTTCAATGGCAAAAATCAATGAATATTGTAAATGCACAAACAGTAATTTCTCCGCATTGCAAGGTGCAATTCTGAAATTTTTTGCTTTTTCCTGCTCCTCTTAGCATGATAAAGAAGATTCAAAGAGAGTGAGATGCCAGCTCCTTTCATTCAGTCAGTAGCTTCAATCATTTCTGGACGTTTTTCAATGGCAAAAATCAATGAATATTGTAAATGCACAAACAGTAATTTCTCCGCATTGCAAGGTGCAATTCTGAAATTTTTTGCTTTTTCCTGCTCCTCTTAGCATGATAAAGAAGATTCAAAGAGAGTGAGATGCCAGCTCCTTTCATTCAGTCAGTACCTTCAATCATTTCTGGACGTTTTTCAATGGCAAAAATCAATGAATATTGTAAATGCACAAACAGTAATTTCTCCGCATTGCAAGGTGCAATTCTGAAATTTTTTGCTTTTTCCTGCTCCTCTTAGCATGATAAAGAAGATTCAAAGAGAGTGAGATGCCAGCTCCTTTCATTCAGTCAGTAGCTTCAATCATTTCTGGACGTTTTTCAATGGCAAAAATCAATGAATATTGTAAATGCACAAACTGTAATTTCTCCGCATTGCAAGGTGCAATTCTGAAATTTTTTGCTTTTTCCTGCTCCTCTTAGCATGATAAAGAAGATTCAAAGAGAGTGAGATGCCAGCTCCTTTCATTCAGTCAGTAGCTTCAATCATTTCTGGTATATGAATAACATGATGTTTTTCAATAGCAAAAATCAATGAATATTGTAAATGCACAAACAGTAATTTCTCCGCATTGCAAGGTGCAATTCTGAAATTTTTTGCTTTTTCCTGCTCCTCTTAGCATGATAAAGAAGATTCAAAGAGAGTGAGATGCCAGCTCCTTTCATTCAGTCAGTAGCTTCAATCATTTCTGGACGTTTTTCAATGGCAAAAATCAATGAATATTGTAAATGCACAAACAGTAATTTCTCCGCATTGCAAGGTGCAATTCTGAAATTTTTTGCTTTTTTCTGCTCCTCTTAGCATGATAAACAAGATTCAAAGAGAGTGAGATGCCAGCTCCTTTCATTCAGTCAGTAGCTTCAATCATTTCTGGACGTTTTTCAATGGCAAAAATCATTGAATATTGTAAATGCACAAACAGTAATTTCTCCGCATTGCATGGTGCAATTCTGAAATTTTTTACTTTTTCCTGCTCCTCTTAGCATGATAAAGAAGATTCAAAGAGAGTGAGATGCCAGCTCCTTTCATTCAGTCAGTAGCTTCAATCATTTCTGGTATATGAATAACATGATGTTTTTCAATCGCAAAAATCAATGAATATTGTAAATGCACAAAGAGTAATTTCTCCGCATTGCAAGGTGCAATTCTGAAATTTTTTGCTTTTTCCTGCTCCTCTTAGCATGATAAAGAAGATTCAAAGAGAGTGAGATGCCAGCTCCTTTCATTCAGTCAGTAGCTTCAATCATTTCTGGACGTTTTTCAATGGCAAAAATCAATGAATATTGTAAATGCACAAACAGTAATTTCTCCGCATTGCAAGGTGCAATTCTGAAATTTTTTGCTTTTTCCTGCTCCTCTTAGCATGATAAAGAAGATTCAAAGAGAGTGAGATGCCAGATCCTTTCCTTCAGTCAGTAGCTTCAATCATTTCTGGTATATGAATAACATGATGTTTTTCAATGGCAAAAATCAATGAATTTTGTAAATGCACAAACAGTAATTTCTCCGCATTGCAAGGCGCAATTCTGAAATTTTTTGCTTTTTCCTGCTCCTCTTAGCATGATAAAGAAGATTCAAAGAGAGTGAGATGCCAGCTCCTTTCATTCAGTCAGTAGCTTCAATCATTTCTGGACATTTTTCAATGGCAAAAATCAATGAATATTGTAAATGCACAAACAGTAATTTCTCCGCATTGCAAGGTGCAATTCTGAAATTTTTTGCTTTTTCCTGCTCCTCTTAGCATGATAAAGAAGATTCAAAGAGAGTGAGATGCCAGCTCCTTTCATTCAGTCAGTAGCTTCAATCATTTCTGGACGTTTTTCAATGGCAAAAATCAATGAATATTGTAAATGCACAAACAGTAATTTCTCCGCATTGCAAGGTGCAATTCTGAAATTTTTTGCTTTTTCCTGCTCCTCTTAGCATGATAAAGAAGATTCAAAGAGAGTGAGATGCCAGCTCCTTTCATTCAGTCAGTAGCTTCAATCATTTCTGGACGTTTTTCAATGGCAAAAATCAATGAATATTGTAAATGCACAAACAGTAATTTCTCCGCATTGCAAGGTGCAATTCTGAAATTTTTTGCTTTTTCCTGCTCCTCTTAGCATGATAAAGAAGATTCAAAGAGAGTGAGATGCCAGATCCTTTCCTTCAGTCAGTAGCTTCAATCATTTCTGGTATATGAATAACATGATGTTTTTCAATGGCAAAAATCAATGAATTTTGTAAATGCACAAACAGTAATTTCTCCGCATTGCAAGGCGCAATTCTGAAATTTTTTGCTTTTTCCTGCTCCTCTTAGCATGATAAAGAAGATTCAAAGAGAGTGAGATGCCAGCTCCTTTCATTCAGTCAGTAGCTTCAATCATTTCTGGACATTTTTCAATGGCAAAAATCAATGAATATTGTAAATGCACAAACAGTAATTTCTCCGCATTGCAAGGTGCAATTCTGAAATTTTTTGCTTTTTCCTGCTCCTCTTAGCATGATAAAGAAGATTCAAAGAGAGTGAGATGCCAGCTCCTTTCATTCAGTCAGTAGCTTCAATCATTTCTGGACGTTTTTCAATGGCAAAAATCAATGAATATTGTAAATGCACAAACAGTAATTTCTCCGCATTGCAAGGTGCAATTCTGAAATTTTTTGCTTTTTCCTGCTCCTCTTAGCATGATAAAGAAGATTCAAAGAGAGTGAGATGCCAGCTCCTTTCATTCAGTCAGTAGCTTCAATCATTTCTGGACGTTTTTCAATGGCAAAAATCAATGAATATTGTAAATGCACAAACAGTAATTTCTCCGCATTGCAATGTGCAATTCTGAAATTTTTTGCTTTTTCCTGCTCCTCTTAGCATGATAAAGAAGATTCAAAGAGAGTGAGATGCCAGCTCCTTTCATTCAGTCAGTAGCTTCAATCATTTCTGGACATTTTTCAATGGCAAAAATCAATGAATATTGTAAATGCACAAACAGTAATTTCTCCGCATTGCAAGGTGCAATTCTGAAATTTTTTGCTTTTTCCTGCTCCTCTTAGCATGATAAAGAAGATTCAAAGAGAGTGAGATGCCAGCTCCTTTCATTCAGTCAGTAGCTTCAATCATTTCTGGACGTTTTTCAATGACAAAAATCAATGAATATTGTAAATGCACAAACAGTAATTTCTCTGCATTGCAAGGTGCAATTCTGAAATTTTTTGCTTTTTCCTGCTCCTCTTAGCATGATACAGAAGATTCAAAGAGAGTGAGATGCCAGATCCTTTCCTTCAGTCAGTAGCTTCAATCATTTCTGGTATATGAATAACATGATGTTTTTCAATGGCAAAAATCAATGAATTTTGTAAATGCACAAACAGTAATTTCTCTGCATTGCAAGGCGCAATTCTGAAATTTTTTGCTTTTTCCTTCTCCTCTTAGCATGATAAAGAAGATTCAAAGAGAGTGAGATGCCAGCTCCTTTCATTCAGTCAGTAGCTTCAATCATTTCTGGACATTTTTCAATGGCAAAAATCAATGAATATTGTAAATGCACAAACAGTAATTTCTCCGCATTGCAAGGTGCAATTCTGAAATTTTTTGCTTTTTCCTGCTCCTCTTAGCATGATAAAGAAGATTCAAAGAGAGTGAGATGCCAGCTCCTTTCATTCAGTCAGTAGCTTCAATCATTTCTGGACGTTTTTCAATGGCAAAAATCAATGAATATTGTAAATGCACAAACTGTAATTTCTCCGCATTGCAAGGTGCAATTCTGAAATTTTTTGCTTTTTCCTGCTCCTCTTAGCATGATAAAGAAGATTCAAAGAGAGTGAGATGCCAGCTCCTTTCATTCAGTCAGTAGCTTCAATCATTTCTGGTATATGAATAACATGATGTTTTTCAATAGCAAAAATCAATGAATATTGTAAATGCACAAACAATAATTTCTCCGCATTTCAAGGTGCAATTCTGAAATTTTTTGCTTTTTCCTGCTCCTCTTAGCATGATAAAGAAGATTCAAAGAGAGTGAGATGCCAGCTCCTTTCATTCAGTCAGTAGCTTCAATCATTTCTGGACGTTTTTCAATGGCAAAAATCAATGAATATTGTAAATGCACAAACAGTAATTTCTCCGCATTGCAAGGTGCAATTCTGAAATTTTTTGCTTTTTTCTGCTCCTCTTAGCATGATAAACAAGATTCAAAGAGAGTGAGATGCCAGCTCCTTTCATTCAGTCAGTAGCTTCAATCATTTCTGGACGTTTTTCAATGGCAAAAATCATTGAATATTGTAAATGCACAAACAGTAATTTCTCCGCATTGCAAGGTGCAATTCTGAAATTTTTTACTTTTTCCTGCTCCTCTTAGCATGATAAAGAAGATTCAAAGAGAGTGAGATGCCAGCTCCTTTCATTCAGTCAGTAGCTTCAATCATTTCTGGTATATGAATAACATGATGTTTTTCAATCGCAAAAATCAATGAATATTGTAAATGCACAAACAGTAATTTCTCCGCATTGCAAGGTGCAATTCTGAAATTTTTTGCTTTTTCCTGCTCCTCTTAGCATGATAAAGAAGATTCAAAGAGAGTGAGATGCCAGCTCCTTTCATTCAGTCAGTAGCTTCAATCATTTCTGGACGTTTTTCAATGGCAAAAATCAATGAATATTGTAAATGCACAAACAGTAATTTCTCCGCATTGCAAGGTGCAATTCTGAAATTTTTTGCTTTTTCCTGCTCCTCTTAGCATGATAAAGAAGATTCAAAGAGAGTGAGATGCCAGATCCTTTCCTTCAGTCAGTAGCTTCAATCATTTCTGGTATATGAATAACATGATGTTTTTCAATGGCAAAAATCAATGAATTTTGTAAATGCACAAACAGTAATTTCTCCGCATTGCAAGGCGCAATTCTGAAATTTTTTGCTTTTTCCTGCTCCTCTTAGCATGATAAAGAAGATTCAAAGAGAGTGAGATGCCAGCTCCTTTCATTCAGTCAGTAGCTTCAATCATTTCTGGACATTTTTCAATGGCAAAAATCAATGAATATTGTAAATGCACAAACAGTAATTTCTTCGCATTGCAAGGTGCAATTCTGAAATTTTTTGCTTTTTCCTGCTCCTCTTAGCATGATAAAGAAGATTCAAAGAGAGTGAGATGCCAGCTCCTTTCATTCAGTCAGTAGCTTCAATCATTTCTGGACGTTTTTCAATGGCAAAAATCAATGAATATTGTAAATGCACAAACAGTAATTTCTCCGCATTGCAAGGTGCAATTCTGAAATTTTTTGCTTTTTCCTGCTCCTCTTAGCATGATAAAGAAGATTCAAAGAGAGTGAGATGCCAGCTCCTTTCATTCAGTCAGTAGCTTCAATCATTTCTGGACGTTTTTCAATGGCAAAAATCAATGAATATTGTAAATGCACAAACAGTAATTTCTCCGCATTGCAAGGTGCAATTCTGAAATTTTTTGCTTTTTCCTGCTCCTCTTAGCATGATAAAGAAGATTCAAAGAGAGTGAGATGCCAGATCCTTTCCTTCAGTCAGTAGCTTCAATCATTTCTGGTATATGAATAACATGATGTTTTTCAATGGCAAAAATCAATGAATTTTGTAAATGCACAAACAGTAATTTCTCCGCATTGCAAGGCGCAATTCTGAAATTTTTTGCTTTTTCCTGCTCCTCTTAGCATGATAAAGAAGATTCAAAGAGAGTGAGATGCCAGCTCCTTTCATTCAGTCAGTAGCTTCAATCATTTCTGGACATTTTTCAATGGCAAAAATCAATGAATATTGTAAATGCACAAACAGTAATTTCTCCGCATTGCAAGGTGCAATTCTGAAATTTTTTGCTTTTTCCTGCTCCTCTTAGCATGATAAAGAAGATTCAAAGAGAGTGAGATGCCAGCTCCTTTCATTCAGTCAGTAGCTTCAATCATTTCTGGACGTTTTTCAATGGCAAAAATCAATGAATATTGTAAATGCACAAACAGTAATTTCTCCGCATTGCAAGGTGCAATTCTGAAATTTTTTGCTTTTTCCTGCTCCTCTTAGCATGATAAAGAAGATTCAAAGAGAGTGAGATGCCAGCTCCTTTCATTCAGTCAGTAGCTTCAATCATTTCTGGACGTTTTTCAATGGCAAAAATCAATGAATATTGTAAATGCACAAACAGTAATTTCTCCGCATTGCAAGGTGCAATTCTGAAATTTTTTGCTTTTTCCTGCTCCTCTTAGCATGATAAAGAAGATTCAAAGAGAGTGAGATGCCAGCTCCTTTCATTCAGTCAGTAGCTTCAATCATTTCTGGTATATGAATAACATGATGTTTTTCAATAGCAAAAATCAATGAATATTGTAAATGCACAAACAATAATTTCTCCGCATTTCAAGGTGCAATTCTGAAATTTTTTGCTTTTTCCTGCTCCTCTTAGCATGATAAAGAAGATTCAAAGAGAGTGAGATGCCAGCTCCTTTCATTCAGTCAGTAGCTTCAATCATTTCTGGACGTTTTTCAATGGCAAAAATCAATGAATATTGTAAATGCACAAACAGTAATTTCTCCGCATTGCAAGGTGCAATTCTGAAATTTTTTGCTTTTTTCTGCTCCTCTTAGCATGATAAACAAGATTCAAAGAGAGTGAGATGCCAGCTCCTTTCATTCAGTCAGTAGCTTCAATCATTTCTGGACGTTTTTCAATGGCAAAAATCATTGAATATTGTAAATGCACAAACAGTAATTTCTCCGCATTGCAAGGTGCAATTCTGAAATTTTTTACTTTTTCCTGCTCCTCTTAGCATGATAAAGAAGATTCAAAGAGAGTGAGATGCCAGCTCCTTTCATTCAGTCAGTAGCTTCAATCATTTCTGGTATATGAATAACATGATGTTTTTCAATCGCAAAAATCAATGAATATTGTAAATGCACAAACAGTAATTTCTCCGCATTGCAAGGTGCAATTCTGAAATTTTTTGCTTTTTCCTGCTCCTCTTAGCATGATAAAGAAGATTCAAAGAGAGTGAGATGCCAGCTCCTTTCATTCAGTCAGTAGCTTCAATCATTTCTGGACGTTTTTCAATGGCAAAAATCAATGAATATTGTAAATGCACAAACAGTAATTTCTCCGCATTGCAAGGTGCAATTCTGAAATTTTTTGCTTTTTCCTGCTCCTCTTAGCATGATAAAGAAGATTCAAAGAGAGTGAGATGCCAGATCCTTTCCTTCAGTCAGTAGCTTCAATCATTTCTGGTATATGAATAACATGATGTTTTTCAATGGCAAAAATCAATGAATTTTGTAAATGCACAAACAGTAATTTCTCCGCATTGCAAGGCGCAATTCTGAAATTTTTTGCTTTTTCCTGCTCCTCTTAGCATGATAAAGAAGATTCAAAGAGAGTGAGATGCCAGCTCCTTTCATTCAGTCAGTAGCTTCAATCATTTCTGGACATTTTTCAATGGCAAAAATCAATGAATATTGTAAATGCACAAACAGTAATTTCTTCGCATTGCAAGGTGCAATTCTGAAATTTTTTGCTTTTTCCTGCTCCTCTTAGCATGATAAAGAAGATTCAAAGAGAGTGAGATGCCAGCTCCTTTCATTCAGTCAGTAGCTTCAATCATTTCTGGACGTTTTTCAATGGCAAAAATCAATGAATATTGTAAATGCACAAACAGTAATTTCTCCGCATTGCAAGGTGCAATTCTGAAATTTTTTGCTTTTTCCTGCTCCTCTTAGCATGATAAAGAAGATTCAAAGAGAGTGAGATGCCAGCTCCTTTCATTCAGTCAGTAGCTTCAATCATTTCTGGACGTTTTTCAATGGCAAAAATCAATGAATATTGTAAATGCACAAACAGTAATTTCTCCGCATTGCAAGGTGCAATTCTGAAATTTTTTGCTTTTTCCTGCTCCTCTTAGCATGATAAAGAAGATTCAAAGAGAGTGAGATGCCAGATCCTTTCCTTCAGTCAGTAGCTTCAATCATTTCTGGTATATGAATAACATGATGTTTTTCAATGGCAAAAATCAATGAATTTTGTAAATGCACAAACAGTAATTTCTCCGCATTGCAAGGCGCAATTCTGAAATTTTTTGCTTTTTCCTGCTCCTCTTAGCATGATAAAGAAGATTCAAAGAGAGTGAGATGCCAGCTCCTTTCATTCAGTCAGTAGCTTCAATCATTTCTGGACATTTTTCAATGGCAAAAATCAATGAATATTGTAAATGCACAAACAGTAATTTCTCCGCATTGCAAGGTGCAATTCTGAAATTTTTTGCTTTTTCCTGCTCCTCTTAGCATGATAAAGAAGATTCAAAGAGAGTGAGATGCCAGCTCCTTTCATTCAGTCAGTAGCTTCAATCATTTCTGGACGTTTTTCAATGGCAAAAATCAATGAATATTGTAAATGCACAAACAGTAATTTCTCCGCATTGCAAGGTGCAATTCTGAAATTTTTTGCTTTTTCCTGCTCCTCTTAGCATGATAAAGAAGATTCAAAGAGAGTGAGATGCCAGCTCCTTTCATTCAGTCAGTAGCTTCAATCATTTCTGGACGTTTTTCAATGGCAAAAATCAATGAATATTGTAAATGCACAAACAGTAATTTCTCCGCATTGCAAGGTGCAATTCTGAAATTTTTTGCTTTTTCCTGCTCCTCTTAGCATGATAAAGAAGATTCAAAGAGAGTGAGATGCCAGATCCTTTCCTTCAGTCAGTAGCTTCAATCATTTCTGGTATATGAATAACATGATGTTTTTCATTGGCAAAAATCAATGAATTTTGTAAATGCACAAACAGTAATTTCTCTGCATTGCAAGGCGCAATTCTGAAATTTTTTGCTTTTTCCTGCTCCTCTTAGCATGATAAAGAAGATTCAAAGAGAGTGAGATGCCAGCTCCTTTCATTCAGTCAGTAGCTTCAATCATTTCTGGACATTTTTCAATGGCAAAAATCAATGAATATTGTAAATGCACAAACAGTAATTTCTCTGCATTGCAAGGTGCAATTCTGAAATTTTTTGCTTTTTCCTGCTCCTCTTAGCATGATAAAGAAGATTCAAAGAGAGTGAGATGCCAGCTCCTTTCATTCAGTCAGTAGCTTCAATCATTTCTGGACGTTTTTCAATGGCAAAAATCAATGAATATTGTAAATGCACAAACAGTAATTTCTCCGCATTGCAAGGTGCAATTCTGAAATTTTTTGCTTTTTCCTGCTCCTCTTAGCATGATAAAGAAGATTCAAAGAGAGTGAGATGCCAGCTCCTTTCATTCAGTCAGTAGCTTCAATCATTTCTGGACGTTTTTCAATGGCAAAAATCAATGAATATTGTAAATGCACAAACAGTAATTTCTCCGCATTGCAAGGTGCAATTCTGAAATTTTTTGCTTTTTCCTGCTCCTCTTAGCATGATAAAGAAGATTCAAAGAGAGTGAGATGCCAGATCCTTTCCTTCAGTCAGTAGCTTCAATCATTTCTGGTATATGAATAACATGATGTTTTTCAATGGCAAAAATCAATGAATTTTGTAAATGCACAAACAGTAATTTCTCCGCATTGCAAGGCGCAATTCTGAAATTTTTTGCTTTTTCCTGCTCCTCTTAGCATGATAAAGAAGATTCAAAGAGAGTGAGATGCCAGCTCCTTTCATTCAGTCAGTAGCTTCAATCATTTCTGGACATTTTTCAATGGCAAAAATCAATGAATATTGTAAATGCACAAACAGTAATTTCTCCGCATTGCAAGGTGCAATTCTGAAATTTTTTGCTTTTTCCTGCTCCTCTTAGCATGATAAAGAAGATTCAAAGAGAGTGAGATGCCAGCTCCTTTCATTCAGTCAGTAGCTTCAATCATTTCTGGACGTTTTTCAATGGCAAAAATCAATGAATATTGTAAATGCACAAACAGTAATTTCTCCGCATTGCAAGGTGCAATTCTGAAATTTTTTGCTTTTTCCTGCTCCTCTTAGCATGATAAAGAAGATTCAAAGAGAGTGAGATGCCAGCTCCTTTCATTCAGTCAGTACCTTCAATTATTTCTGGACCTTTTTCAATGGCAAAAATCAATGAATATTGTAAATGCACAAACAGTAATTTCTCCGCATTGCAAGGTGCAATTCTGAAATTTTTTGCTTTTTCCTGCTCCTCTTAGCATGATAAAGAAGATTCAAAGAGAGTGAGATGCCAGCTCCTTTCATTCAGTCAGTAGCTTCAATCATTTCTGGACGTTTTTCAATGGCAAAAATCAATGAATATTGTAAATGCACAAACTGTAATTTCTCCGCATTGCAAGGTGCAATTCTGAAATTTTTTGCTTTTTCCTGCTCCTCTTAGCATGATAAAGAAGATTCAAAGAGAGTGAGATGCCAGCTCCTTTCATTCAGTCAGTAGCTTCAATCATTTCTGGTATATGAATAACATGATGTTTTTCAATAGCAAAAATCAATGAATATTGTAAATGCACAAACAGTAATTTCTCCGCATTGCAAGGTGCAATTCTGAAATTTTTTGCTTTTTCCTGCTCCTCTTAGCATGATAAAGAAGATTCAAAGAGAGTGAGATGCCAGCTCCTTTCATTCAGTCAGTAGCTTCAATCATTTCTGGACGTTTTTCAATGGCAAAAATCAATGAATATTGTAAATGCACAAACAGTAATTTCTCCGCATTGCAAGGTGCAATTCTGAAATTTTTTACTTTTTCCTGCTCCTCTTAGCATGATAAAGAAGATTCAAAGAGAATGAGATGCCAGCTCCTTTCATTCAGTCAGTAGCTTCAATAATTTCTGGTATATGAATAACATGATGTTTTTCAATCGCAAAAATCAATGAATATTGTAAATGCACAAACAGTAATTTCTCCGCATTGCAAGGTGCAATTCTGAAATTTTTTGCTTTTTCCTGCTCCTCTTAGCATGATAAAGAAGATTCAAAGAGAGTGAGATGCCAGCTCCTTTCATTCAGTCAGTAGCTTCAATCATTTCTGGACGTTTTTCAATGGCAAAAATCAATGAATATTGTAAATGCACAAACAGTAATTTCTCCGCATTGCAAGGTGCAATTCTGAAATTTTTTGCTTTTTCCTGCTCCTCTAAGCATGATAAAGAAGATTCAAAGAGAGTGAGATGCCATATCCTTTCCTTCAGTCAGTAGCTTCAATCATTTCTGGTATATGAATAACATGATGTTTTTCAATGGCAAAAATCAATGAATTTTGTAAATGCACAAACAGTAATTTCTCCACATTGCAAGGTGCAATTCTGAAATTTTTTGCTTTTTCCTGCTCCTCTTAGCATGATAAAGAAGATTCAAAGAGAGTGAGATGCCAGCTCCTTTCATTCAGTCAGTAGCTTCAATCATTTCTGGACATTTTTCAATGGCAAAAATCAATGAATATTGTAAATGCACAAACAGTAATTTCTCCACATTGCAAGGTGCAATTCTGAAATTTTTTGCTTTTTCCTGCTCCTCTTAGCATGATAAAGAAGATTCAAAGAGAGTGAGATGCCAGCTCCTTTCATTCAGTCAGTAGCTTCAATCATTTCTGGACGTTTTTCAATGGCAAAAATCAATGAATATTGTAAATGCACAAACAGTAATTTCTCCGCATTGCAAGGTGCAATTCTGAAATTTTTTGCTTTTTCCTGCTCCTCTTAGCATGATAAAGAAGATTCAAAGAGAGTGAGATGCCAGCTCCTTTCATTCAGTCAGTACCTTCAATCATTTCTGGACGTTTTTCAATGGCAAAAATCAATGAATATTGTAAATGCACAAACAGTAATTTCTCCGCATTGCAAGGTGCAATTCTGAAATTTTTTGCTTTTTCCTGCTCCTCTTAGCATGATAAAGAAGATTCAAAGAGAGTGAGATGCCAGCTCCTTTCATTCAGTCAGTAGCTTCAATCATTTCTGGACGTTTTTCAATGGAAAAAATCAATGAATATTGTAAATGCACAAACTGTAATTTCTCCGCATTGCAAGGTGCAATTCTGAAATTTTTTGCTTTTTCCTGCTCCTCTTAGCATGATAAAGAAGATTCAAAGAGAGTGAGATGCCAGCTCCTTTCATTCAGTCAGTAGCTTCAATCATTTCTGGTATATGAATAACATGATGTTTTTCAATAGCAAAAATCAATGAATATTGTAAATGCACAAACAGTAATTTCTCCGCATTGCAAGGTGCAATTCTGAAATTTTTTGCTTTTTCCTGCTCCTCTTAGCATGATAAAGAAGATTCAAAGAGAGTGAGATGCCAGCTCCTTTCATTCAGTCAGTAGCTTCAATCATTTCTGGACGTTTTTCAATGGCAAAAATCAATGAATATTGTAAATGCACAAACAGTAATTTCTCCGCATTGCAAGGTGCAATTCTGAAATTTTTTGCTTTTTCCTGCTCCTCTTAGCATGATAAACAAGATTCAAAGAGAGTGAGATGCCAGCTCCTTTCATTCAGTCAGTAGCTTCAATCATTTCTGGACGTTTTTCAATGGCAAAAATCATTGAATATTGTAAATGCACAAACAGTAATTTCTCCGCATTGCAAGGTGCAATTCTGAAATTTTTTACTTTTTCCTGCTCCTCTTAGCATGATAAAGAAGATTCAAAGAGAGTGAGATGCCAGCTCCTTTCATTCAGTCAGTAGCTTCAATCATTTCTGGTATATGAATAACATGATGTTTTTCAATCGCAAAAATCAATGAATATTGTAAATGCACAAACAGTAATTTCTCCGCATTGCAAGGTGCAATTCTGAAATTTTTTGCTTTTTCCTGCTCCTCTTAGCATGATAAAGAAGATTCAAAGAGAGTGAGATGCCAGCTCCTTTCATTCAGTCAGTAGCTTCAATCATTTCTGGACGTTTTTCAATGACAAAAATCAATGAATATTGTAAATGCACAAACAGTAATTTCTCTGCATTGCAAGGTGCAATTCTGAAATTTTTTGCTTTTTCCTGCTCCTCTTAGCATGATAAAGAAGATTCAAAGAGAGTGAGATGCCAGATCCTTTCCTTCAGTCAGTAGCTTCAATCATTTCTGGTATATGAATAACATGATGTTTTTCAATGGCAAAAATCAATGAATTTTGTAAATGCACAAACAGTAATTTCTCTGCATTGCAAGGCGCAATTCTGAAATTTTTTGCTTTTTCCTGCTCCTCTTAGCATGATAAAGAAGATTCAAAGAGAGTGAGATGCCAGCTCCTTTCATTCAGTCAGTAGCTTCAATCATTTCTGGACATTTTTCAATGGCAAAAATCAATGAATATTGTAAATGCACAAACAGTAATTTCTCCGCATTGCAAGGTGCAATTCTGAAATTTTTTGCTTTTTCCTGCTCCTCTTAGCATGATAAAGAAGATTCAAAGAGAGTGAGATGCCAGCTCCTTTCATTCAGTCAGTAGCTTCAATCATTTCTGGACGTTTTTCAATGGCAAAAATCAATGAATATTGTAAATGCACAAACAGTAATTTCTCCGCATTGCAAGGTGCAATTCTGAAATTTTTTGCTTTTTCCTGCTCCTCTTAGCATGATAAAGAAGATTCAAAGGGAGTGAGATGCCAGCTCCTTTCATTCAGTCAGTAGCTTCAATCATTTCTGGACGTTTTTCAATGGCAAAAATCAATGAATATTGTAAATAAACAAACAGTAATTTCTCCGCATTGCAAGGTGCAATTCTGAAATTTTTTGCTTTTTCCTGCTCCTCTTAGCATGATAAAGAAGATTCAAAGAGAGTGAGATGCCATATCCTTTCCTTCAGTCAGTAGCTTCAATCATTTCTGGTATATGAATAACATGATGTTTTTCAATGGCAAAAATCAATGAATTTTGTAAATGCACAAACAGTAATTTCTCCACATTGCAAGGTGCAATTCTGAAATTTTTTGCTTTTTCCTGCTCCTCTTAGCATGATAAAGAAGATTCAAAGAGAGTGAGATGCCAGCTCCTTTCATTCAGTCAGTAGCTTCAATCATTTCTGGACATTTTTCAATGGAAAAAATCAATGAATATTGTAAATGCACAAACTGTAATTTCTCCGCATTGCAAGGTGCAATTCTGAAATTTTTTGCTTTTTCCTGCTCCTCTTAGCATGATAAAGAAGATTCAAAGAGAGTGAGATGCCAGCTCCTTTCATTCAGTCAGTAGCTTCAATCATTTCTGGTATATGAATAACATGATGTTTTTCAATAGCAAAAATCAATGAATATTGTAAATGCACAAACAGTAATTTCTCCGCATTGCAAGGTGCAATTCTGAAATTTTTTGCTTTTTCCTGCTCCTCTTAGCATGATAAAGAAGATTCAAAGAGAGTGAGATGCCAGCTCCTTTCATTCAGTCAGTAGCTTCAATCATTTCTGGACGTTTTTCAATGGCAAAAATCAATGAATATTGTAAATGCACAAACAGTAATTTCTCCGCATTGCAAGGTGCAATTCTGAAATTTTTTGCTTTTTCCTGCTCCTCTTAGCATGATAAACAAGATTCAAAGAGAGTGAGATGCCAGCTCCTTTCATTCAGTCAGTAGCTTCAATCATTTCTGGACGTTTTTCAATGGCAAAAATCATTGAATATTGTAAATGCACAAACAGTAATTTCTCCGCATTGCAAGGTGCAATTCTGAAATTTTTTACTTTTTCCTGCTCCTCTTAGCATGATAAAGAAGATTCAAAGAGAGTGAGATGCCAGCTCCTTTCATTCAGTCAGTAGCTTCAATCATTTCTGGTATATGAATAACATGATGTTTTTCAATCGCAAAAATCAATGAATATTGTAAATGCACAAACAGTAATTTCTCCGCATTGCAAGGTGCAATTCTGAAATTTTTTGCTTTTTCCTGCTCCTCTTAGCATGATAAAGAAGATTCAAAGAGAGTGAGATGCCAGCTCCTTTCATTCAGTCAGTAGCTTCAATCATTTCTGGACGTTTTTCAATGACAAAAATCAATGAATATTGTAAATGCACAAACAGTAATTTCTCTGCATTGCAAGGTGCAATTCTGAAATTTTTTGCTTTTTCCTGCTCCTCTTAGCATGATAAAGAAGATTCAAAGAGAGTGAGATGCCAGATCCTTTCCTTCAGTCAGTAGCTTCAATCATTTCTGGTATATGAATAACATGATGTTTTTCAATGGCAAAAATCAATGAATTTTGTAAATGCACAAACAGTAATTTCTCTGCATTGCAAGGCGCAATTCTGAAATTTTTTTCTTTTTCCTGCTCCTCTTAGCATGATAAAGAAGATTCAAAGAGAGTGAGATGCCAGCTCCTTTCATTCAGTCAGTAGCTTCAATCATTTCTGGACATTTTTCAATGGCAAAAATCAATGAATATTGTAAATGCACAAACAGTAATTTCTCCGAATTGCAAGGTGCAATTCTGAAATTTTTTGCTTTTTCCTGCTCCTCTTAGCATGATAAAGAAGATTCAAAGAGAGTGAGATGCCAGCTCCTTTCATTCAGTCAGTAGCTTCAATCATTTCTGGACGTTTTTCAATGGCAAAAATCAGTGAATATTGTAAATGCACAAACAGTAATTTCTCCGCATTGCAAGGTGCAATTCTGAAATTTTTTGCTTTTTCCTGCTCCTCTTAGCATGATAAAGAAGATTCAAAGGGAGTGAGATGCCAGCTCCTTTCATTCAGTCAGTAGCTTCAATCATTTCTGGACGTTTTTCAATGGCAAAAATCAATGAATATTGTAAATGCACAAACAGTAATTTCTCCGCATTGCAAGGTGCAATTCTGAAATTTTTTGCTTTTTCCTGCTCCTCTTAGCATGATAAAGAAGATTCAAAGAGAGTGAGATGCCATATCCTTTCCTTCAGTCAGTAGCTTCAATCATTTCTGGTATATGAATAACATGATGTTTTTCAATGGCAAAAATCAATGAATTTTGTAAATGCACAAACAGTAATTTCTCCACATTGCAAGGTGCAATTCTGAAATTTTTTGCTTTTTCCTGCTCCTCTTAGCATGATAAAGAAGATTCAAAGAGAGTGAGATGCCAGCTCCTTTCATTCAGTCAGTAGCTTCAATCATTTCTGGACATTTTTCAATGGCAAAAATCAATGAATATTGTAAATGCACAAACAGTAATTTCTCCACATTGCAAGGTGCAATTCTGAAATTTTTTGCTTTTTCCTGCTCCTCTTAGCATGATAAAGAAGATTCAAAGAGAGTGAGATGCCAGCTCCTTTCATTCAGTCAGTAGCTTCAATCATTTCTGGACGTTTTTCAATGGCAAAAATCAATGAATATTGTAAATGCACAAACAGTAATTTCTCCGCATTGCAAGGTGCAATTCTGAAATTTTTTGCTTTTTCCTGCTCCTCTTAGCATGATAAAGAAGATTCAAAGAGAGTGAGATGCCAGCTCCTTTCATTCAGTCAGTACCTTCAATCATTTCTGGACGTTTTTCAATGGCAAAAATCAATGAATATTGTAAATGCACAAACAGTAATTTCTCCGCATTGCAAGGTGCAATTCTGAAATTTTTTGCTTTTTCCTGCTCCTCTTAGCATGATAAAGAAGATTCAAAGAGAGTGAGATGCCAGCTCCTTTCATTCAGTCAGTAGCTTCAATCATTTCTGGACGTTTTTCAATGGCAAAAATCAATGAATATTGTAAATGCACAAACTGTAATTTCTCCGCATTGCAAGGTGCAATTCTGAAATTTTTTGCTTTTTCCTGCTCCTCTTAGCATGATAAAGAAGATTCAAAGAGAGTGAGATGCCAGCTCCTTTCATTCAGTCAGTAGCTTCAATCATTTCTGGTATATGAATAACATGATGTTTTTCAATAGCAAAAATCAATGAATATTGTAAATGCACAAACAGTAATTTCTCCGCATTGCAAGGTGCAATTCTGAAATTTTTTGCTTTTTCCTGCTCCTCTTAGCATGATAAAGAAGATTCAAAGAGAGTGAGATGCCAGCTCCTTTCATTCAGTCAGTAGCTTCAATCATTTCTGGACGTTTTTCAATGGCAAAAATCAATGAATATTGTAAATGCACAAACAGTAATTTCTCCGCATTGCAAGGTGCAATTCTGAAATTTTTTGCTTTTTCCTGCTCCTCTTAGCATGATAAACAAGATTCAAAGAGAGTGAGATGCCAGCTCCTTTCATTCAGTCAGTAGCTTCAATCATTTCTGGACGTTTTTCAATGGCAAAAATCATTGAATATTGTAAATGCACAAACAGTAATTTCTCCGCATTGCAAGGTGCAATTCTGAAATTTTTTACTTTTTCCTGCTCCTCTTAGCATGATAAAGAAGATTCAAAGAGAGTGAGATGCCAGCTCCTTTCATTCAGTCAGTAGCTTCAATCATTTCTGGTATATGAATAACATGATGTTTTTCAATCGCAAAAATCAATGAATATTGTAAATGCACAAACAGTAATTTCTCCGCATTGCAAGGTGCAATTCTGAAATTTTTTGCTTTTTCCTGCTCCTCTTAGCATGATAAAGAAGATTCAAAGAGAGTGAGATGCCAGCTCCTTTCATTCAGTCAGTAGCTTCAATCATTTCTGGACGTTTTTCAATGACAAAAATCAATGAATATTGTAAATGCACAAACAGTAATTTCTCTGCATTGCAAGGTGCAATTCTGAAATTTTTTGCTTTTTCCTGCTCCTCTTAGCATGATAAAGAAGATTCAAAGAGAGTGAGATGCCAGATCCTTTCCTTCAGTCAGTAGCTTCAATCATTTCTGGTATATGAATAACATGATGTTTTTCAATGGCAAAAATCAATGAATTTTGTAAATGCACAAACAGTAATTTCTCTGCATTGCAAGGCGCAATTCTGAAATTTTTTGCTTTTTCCTGCTCCTCTTAGCATGATAAAGAAGATTCAAAGAGAGTGAGATGCCAGCTCCTTTCATTCAGTCAGTAGCTTCAATCATTTCTGGACATTTTTCAATGGCAAAAATCAATGAATATTGTAAATGCACAAACAGTAATTTCTCCGCATTGCAAGGTGCAATTCTGAAATTTTTTGCTTTTTCCTGCTCCTCTTAGCATGATAAAGAAGATTCAAAGAGAGTGAGATGCCAGCTCCTTTCATTCAGTCAGTAGCTTCAATCATTTCTGGACGTTTTTCAATGGCAAAAATCAATGAATATTGTAAATGCACAAACAGTAATTTCTCCGCATTGCAAGGTGCAATTCTGAAATTTTTTGCTTTTTCCTGCTCCTCTTAGCATGATAAAGAAGATTCAAAGGGAGTGAGATGCCAGCTCCTTTCATTCAGTCAGTAGCTTCAATCATTTCTGGACGTTTTTCAATGGCAAAAATCAATGAATATTGTAAATGCACAAACAGTAATTTCTCCGCATTGCAAGGTGCAATTCTGAAATTTTTTGCTTTTTCCTGCTCCTCTTAGCATGATAAAGAAGATTCAAAGAGAGTGAGATGCCAGATCCTTTCCTTCAGTCAGTAGCTTCAATCATTTCTGGTATATGAATAACATGATGTTTTTCAATGGCAAAAATCAATGAATTTTGTAAATGCACAAACAGTAATTTCTCCGCATTGCAAGGCGCAATTCTGAAATTTTTTGCTTTTTCCTGCTCCTCTTAGCATGATAAAGAAGATTCAAAGAGAGTGAGATGCCAGCTCCTTTCATTCAGTCAGTAGCTTCAATCATTTCTGGACATTTTTCAATGGCAAAAATCAATGAATATTGTAAATGCACAAACAGTAATTTCTCCGCATTGCAAGGTGCAATTCTGAAATTTTTTGCTTTTTCCTGCTCCTCTTAGCATGATAAAGAAGATTCAAAGAGAGTGAGATGCCAGCTACTTTCATTCAGTCAGTAGCTTCAATCATTTCTGGACGTTTTTCAATGGCAAAAATCAATGAATATTGTAAATGCACAAACAGTAATTTCTCCGCATTGCAATGTGCAATTCTGAAATTTTTTGCTTTTTCCTGCTCCTCTTAGCATGATAAAGAAGATTCAAAGAGAGTGAGATGCCAGCTCCTTTCATTCAGTCAGTAGCTTCAAACATTTCTGGTACATGAATAACATGATGTTTTTCAATGGCAAAAATCAATGAATATTGTAAATGCACAAACAGTAATTTCTCCGCATTGCAAAGTGCAATTCTGAAATTTTTTGCTTTTTCCTGCTCCTCTTAGCATGATAAAGAAGATTCAAAGAGAGTGAGATGCCAGCTCCTTTCGTTCAGTCAGTAGCTTCAATCATTTCTGGACGTTTTTCAATGGCAAAAATCATTGAATATTATAAATGCACAAACCGTAATTTCTCCGCATTGCAAGGTGCAATTCTGAAATTTTTTACTTTTTCCTGCTCCTCTTAGCATGATAAAGAAGATTCAAAGAGAGTGAGATGCCAGCTCCTTTCATTCAGTCAGTAGCTTCAATCATTTCTGGTATATGAATAACATGATGTTTTTCAATGGCAAAAATCAATGAATATTGTAAATGCACAAACAGTAATTTCTCCGCATTGCAAGGTGCAATTCTGAAATTTTTTGCTTTTTCCTTCTCCTCTTAGCATGATAAAGAAGATTCAAAGAGAGTGAGATGCCAGCTCCTTTCATTCAGTCAGTAGCTTCAATCATTTCTGGACATTTTTCAATGGCAAAAATCAATGAATATTGTAAATGCACAAACAGTAATTTCTCCGCATTGCAAGGTGCAATTCTGAAATTTTTTGCTTTTTCCTGCTCCGCTTAGCATGATAAACAAGATTCAAAGACAGTGAGATGCCAGCTCATTTCATTCAGTCAGTAGCTTCAATCATTTCTGGACGTTTTTCAATGGCAAAAATCATTGAATATTGTAAATGCACAAACAGTAATTTCTCCGCATTGCAAGGTGCAATTCTGAAATTTTTTACTTTTTCCTGCTCCTCTTAGCATGATAAAGAATATTCAAAGAGAGTGAGATGCCAGCTCCTTTCATTCAGTCAGTAGCTTCAATCATTTCTGGTATATGAATAACATGATGTTTTTCAATCGCAAAAATCAATGAATATTGTAAATGCACAAACAGTAATTTCTCCGCATTGCAAGGTGCAATTCTGAAATTTTTTGCTTTTTCCTGCTCCTCTTAGCATGATAAAGAAGATTCAAAGAGAGTGAGATGCCAGCTCCTTTCATTCATTCAGTAGCTTCAATCATTTCTGGACGTTTTTCAATGGCAAAAATCAATGAATATTGTAAATGCACAAACAGTAATTTCTCCGCATTGCAAGGTGCAATTCTGAAATTTTTTGCTTTTTCCTGCTCCTCTAAGCATGATAAAGAAGATTCAAAGAGTGTGAGATGCCAGATCCTTTCCTTCAGTCAGTAGCTTCAATCATTTCTGGTATATGAATAACATGATGTTTTTCAATGGCAAAAATCAATGAATTTTGTAAATGCACAAACAGTAATTTCTCCGCATTGCAAGGTGCAATTCTGAAATTTTTTGCTTTTTCCTGCTCCTCTTAGCATGATAAAGAAGATTCAAAGAGAGTGAGATGCCAGCTCCTTTCATTCAGTCAGTAGCTTCAATCATTTCTGGACGTTTTTCAATGGCAAAAATCAATGAATATTGTAAATGCACAAACAGTAATTTCTCCGCATTGCAAGGTGCAATTCTGAAATTTTTTGCTTTTTCCTGCTCCTCTTAGCATGATAAAGAAGATTCAAAGAGAGTGAGATGCCAGCTCCTTTCATTCAGTCAGTACCTTCAATCATTTCTGGACGTTTTTCAATGGCAAAAATCAATGAATATTGTAAATGCACAAACAGTAATTTCTCCGCATTGCAAGGTGCAATTCTGAAATTTTTTGCTTTTTCCTGCTCCTCTTAGCATGATAAAGAAGATTCAAAGAGAGTGAGATGCCAGCTCCTTTCATTCAGTCAGTAGCTTCAATCATTTCTGGACGTTTTTCAATGGCAAAAATCAATGAATATTGTAAATGCACAAACTGTAATTTCTCCGCATTGCAAGGTGCAATTCTGAAATTTTTTGCTTTTTCCTGCTCCTCTTAGCATGATAAAGAAGATTCAAAGAGAGTGAGATGCCAGCTCCTTTCATTCAGTCAGTAGCTTCAATCATTTCTGGTATATGAATAACATGATGTTTTTCAATAGCAAAAATCAATGAATATTGTAAATGCACAAACAGTAATTTCTCCGCATTGCAAGGTGCAATTCTGAAATTTTTTGCTTTTTCCTGCTCCTCTTAGCATGATAAAGAAGATTCAAAGAGAGTGAGATGCCAGCTCCTTTCATTCAGTCAGTAGCTTCAATCATTTCTGGATGTTTTTCAATGGCAAAAATCAATGAATATTGTAAATGCACAAACAGTAATTTCTCCGCATTGCAAGGTGCAATTCTGAAATTTTTTACTTTTTCCTGCTCCTCTTAGCATGATAAAGAAGATTCAAAGAGAGTGAGATGCCAGCTCCTTTCATTCAGTCAGTAGCTTCAATCATTTCTGGTATATGAATAACATGATGTTTTTCAATCGCAAAAATCAATGAATATTGTAAATGCACAAACAGTAATTTCTCCGCATTGCAAGGTGCAATTCTGAAATTTTTTGCTTTTTCCTGCTCCTCTTAGCATGATAAAGAAGATTCATAGAGAGTGAGATGCCAGCTCCTTTCATTCAGTCAGTAGCTTCAATCATTTCTGGACGTTTTTCAATGGCAAAAATCAATGAATATTGTAAATGCACAAACAGTAATTTCTCCGCATTGCAAGGTGCAATTCTGAAATTTTTTGCTTTTTCCTGCTCCTCTAAGCATGATAAAGAAGATTCAAAGAGAGTGAGATGCCAGATCCTTTCCTTCAGTCAGTAGCTTCAATCATTTCTGGTATATGAATAACATGATGTTTTTCATTGGCAAAAATCAATGAATTTTGTAAATGCACAAACAGTAATTTCTCCCCATTGCAAGGCGCAATTCTGAAATTTTTTGCTTTTTCCTGCTCCTCTTAGCATGATAAAGAAGATTCAAAGAGAGTGAGATGCCAGCTCCTTTCATTCAGTCAGTAGCTTCAATCATTTCTGGACATTTTTCAATGGCAAAAATCAATGAATATTGTAAATGCACAAACAGTAATTTCTCCGCATTGCAAGGTGCAATTCTGAAATGTTTTGCTTTTTCCTGCTCCTCTTAGCATGATAAAGAAGATTCAAAGAGAGTGAGATGCCAGCTCCTTTCATTCAGTCAGTAGCTTCAATCATTTCTGGACGTTTTTCAATGGCAAAAATCAATGAATATTGTAAATGCACAAACAGTAATTTCTCCGCATTGCAAGGTGCAATTCTGAAATTTTTTGCTTTTTCCTGCTCCTCTTAGCATGATAAAGAAGATTCAAAGAGAGTGAGATGCCAGCTCCTTTCATTCAGTCAGTACCTTCAATCATTTCTGGACGTTTTTCAATGGCAAAAATCAATGAATATTGTAAATGCACAAACAGTAATTTCTCCGCATTGCAAGGTGCAATTCTGAAATTTTTTGCTTTTTCCTGCTCCTCTTAGCATGATAAAGAAGATTCAAAGAGAGTGAGATGCCAGCTCCTTTCATTCAGTCAGTACCTTCAATCATTTCTGGACGTTTTTCAATGGCAAAAATCAATGAATATTGTAAATGCACAAACAGTAATTTCTCCGCATTGCAAGGTGCAATTCTGAAATTTTTTGCTTTTTCCTGCTCCTCTTAGCATGATAAAGAAGATTCAAAGAGAGTGAGATGCCAGCTCCTTTCATTCAGTCAGTAGCTTCAATCATTTCTGGACGTTTTTCAATGGCAAAAATCAATGAATATTGTAAATGCACAAACTGTAATTTCTCCGCATTGCAAGGTGCAATTCTGAAATTTTTTGCTTTTTCCTGCTCCTCTTAGCATGATAAAGAAGATTCAAAGAGAGTGAGATGCCAGCTCCTTTCATTCAGTCAGTAGCTTCAATCATTTCTGGTATATGAATAACATGATGTTTTTCAATCGCAAAAATCAATGAATATTGTAAATGCACAAACAGTAATTTCTCCGCATTGCAAGGTGCAATTCTGAAATTTTTTGCTTTTTCCTGCTCCTCTTAGCATGATAAAGAAGATTCAAAGAGAGTGAGATGCCAGCTCCTTTCCTTCAGTCAGTAGCTTCAATCATTTCTGGTATATGAATAACATGATGTTTTTCAATGGCAAAAATCAATGAATTTTGTAAATGCACAAACAGTAATTTCTCCGCATTGCAAGGCGCAATTCTGAAATTTTTTGCTTTTTCCTGCTCCTCTTAGCCTGATAAAGAAGATTCAAAGAGAGTGAGATGCCAGCTCCTTTCATTCAGTCAGTAGCTTCAATCATTTCTGGACATTTTTCAATGGCAAAAGTCAATGAATATTGTAAATGCACAAACAGTAATTTCTCCGCATTGCAAGGTGCAATTCTGAAATTTTTTGCTTTTTCCTGCTCCTCTTAGCATGATAAAGAAGATTCAAAGAGAGTGAGATGCCAGCTCCTTTCATTCAGTCAGTAGCTACAATCATTTCTGGACGTTTTTCAATGGCAAAAATCAATGAATATTGTAAATGCACAAACAGTAATTTCTCCGCATTGCAAGGTGCAATTCTGAAATTTTTTGCTTTTTCCTGCTCCTCTTAGCATGATAAAGAAGATTCAAAGAGAGTGAGGTGCCAGCTCCTTTCATTCAGTCAGGAGCTTCAAACATTTCTGGTATATGAATAACATGTTTTTCAATGGCAAAAATCAATGAATATTGTAAATGCACAAACAGTAATTTCTCCGCATTGCAAGGTGCAATTCTGAAATTTTTTGCTTTTTCCTGCTCCTCTTAGCATGATAAAGAAGATTCAAAGAGAGTGAGATGCCAGCTCCTTTCATTCAGTCAGTAGCTTCAATCATTTCTGGACGTTTTTCAATGGCAAAAATCAATGAATATTGTAAATGCACAAACTGTAATTTCTCCGCATTGCAAGGTGCAATTCTGAAATTTTTTGCTTTTTCCTGCTCCTCTTAGCATGATAAAGAAGATTCAAAGAGAGTGAGATGCCAGCTCCTTTCATTCAGTCAGTAGCTTCAATCATTTCTGGACGTTTTTCAATGGCAAAAATCAACGAATATTGTAAATGCACAAACAGTAATTTCTCCGCATTGCAAGGTGCAATTCTGAAATTTTTTGCTTTTTCCTGCTCCTCTTAGCATGATAAAGAAGATTCAAAGAGAGCGAGATGCCAGCTCCTTTCATTCAGTCAGTAGCTTCAATCATTTCTGGACGTTTTTCAATGGCAAAAATCAATGAATATTGTAAATGCACAAACTGTAATTTCTCCGCATTGCAAGGTGCAATTCTGAAATTTTTTGCTTTTTCCTGCTCCTCTTAGCATGATAAAGAAGATTCAAAGAGAGTGAGATGCCAGCTCCTTTCATTCAGTCAGTAGCTTCAATCATTTCTGGACGTTTTTCAATGGCAAAAATCAATGAATATTGTAAATGCACAAACAGTAAATTCTCCGCATTGCAAGGTGCAATTCTGAAATTTTTTGCTTTTTCCTGCTCCTCTTAGCATGATAAAGAAGATTCAAAGAGAGTGAGATGCCAGCTCCTTTCCTTCAGTCAGTAGCTTCAATCATTTCTGGTATATGAATAACATGATGTTTTTCAATGGCAAAAATCAATGAATTTTGTAAATGCACAAACAGTAATTTCTCCGCATTGCAAGGCGCAATTCTGAAATTTTTTGCTTTTTCCTGCTCCTCTTAGCATGATAAAGAAGATTCAAAGAGAGTGAGATTCCAGCTCCTTTCATTCAGTCAGTAGCTTCAATCATTTCTGGACATTTTTCAATGGCAAAAATCAATGAATATTGTAAATGCACAAACAGTAATTTCTCCGCATTGCAAGGTGCAATTCTGAAATTTTTTGCTTTTTCCTGCTCCTCTTAGCATGATAAAGAAGATTCAAAGAGAGTGAGATGCCAGCTCCTTTCATTCAGTCAGTAGCTTCAATCATTTCTGGACGTTTTTCAATGGCAAAAGTCAATGAATATTGTAAATGCACAAACAGTAATTTCTCCGCATTGCAAGGTGCAATTCTGAAATTTTTTGCTTTTTCCTGCTCCTCTTAGCATGATAAAGAAGATTCAAAGAGAGTGAGATGCCAGCTCCTTTCATTCAGTCAGTACCTTCAATCATTTCTGGACGTTTTTCAATGGCAAAAATCAATGAATATTGTAAATGCACAAACAGTAATTTCTCCGCATTGCAAGGTGCAATTCTGAAATTTTTTGCTTTTTCCTGCTCCTCTTAGCATGATAAAGAAGATTCAAAGAGAGTGAGATGCCAGCTCCTTTCATTCAGTCAGTACCTTCAATCATTTCTGGACGTTTTTCAATGGCAAAAATCAATGAATATTGTAAATGCACAAACAGTAATTTCTCCGCATTGCAAGGTGCAATTCTGAAATTTTTTGCTTTTTCCTGCTCCTCTTAGCATGATAAAGAAGATTCAAAGAGAGTGAGATGCCAGCTCCTTTCATTCAGTCAGTAGCTTCAATCATTTCTGGACGTTTTTCAATGGCAAAAATCAATGAATATTGTAAATGCACAAACTGTAATTTCTCCGCATTGCAAGGTGCAATTCTGAAATTTTTTGCTTTTTCCTGCTCCTCTTAGCATGATAAAGAAGATTCAAAGAGAGTGAGATGCCAGCTCCTTTCATTCAGTCAGTAGCTTCAATCATTTCTGGTATATGAATAACATGATGTTTTTCAATCGCAAAAATCAATGAATATTGTAAATGCACAAACAGTAATTTCTCCGCATTGCAAGGTGCAATTCTGAAATTTTTTGCTTTTTCCTGCTCCTCTTAGCATGATAAAGAAGATTCAAAGAGAGTGAGATGCCAGCTCCTTTCCTTCAGTCAGTAGCTTCAATCATTTCTGGTATATGAATAACATGATGTTTTTCAATGGCAAAAATCAATGAATTTTGTAAATGCACAAACAGTAATTTCTCCGCATTGCAAGGCGCAATTCTGAAATTTTTTGCTTTTTCCTGCTCCTCTTAGCCTGATAAAGAAGATTCAAAGAGAGTGAGATGCCAGCTCCTTTCATTCAGTCAGTAGCTTCAATCATTTCTGGACATTTTTCAATGGCAAAAGTCAATGAATATTGTAAATGCACAAACAGTAATTTCTCCGCATTGCAAGGTGCAATTCTGAAATTTTTTGCTTTTTCCTGCTCCTCTTAGCATGATAAAGAAGATTCAAAGAGAGTGAGATGCCAGCTCCTTTCATTCAGTCAGTAGCTACAATCATTTCTGGACGTTTTTCAATGGCAAAAATCAATGAATATTGTAAATGCACAAACAGTAATTTCTCCGCATTGCAAGGTGCAATTCTGAAATTTTTTGCTTTTTCCTGCTCCTCTTAGCATGATAAAGAAGATTCAAAGAGAGTGAGGTGCCAGCTCCTTTCATTCAGTCAGGAGCTTCAAACATTTCTGGTATATGAATAACATGTTTTTCAATGGCAAAAATCAATGAATATTGTAAATGCACAAACAGTAATTTCTCCGCATTGCAAGGTGCAATTCTGAAATTTTTTGCTTTTTCCTGCTCCTCTTAGCATGATAAAGAAGATTCAAAGAGAGTGAGATGCCAGCTCCTTTCATTCAGTCAGTAGCTTCAATCATTTCTGGACGTTTTTCAATGGCAAAAATCAATGAATATTGTAAATGCACAAACTGTAATTTCTCCGCATTGCAAGGTGCAATTCTGAAATTTTTTGCTTTTTCCTGCTCCTCTTAGCATGATAAAGAAGATTCAAAGAGAGTGAGATGCCAGCTCCTTTCATTCAGTCAGTAGCTTCAATCATTTCTGGACGTTTTTCAATGGCAAAAATCAACGAATATTGTAAATGCACAAACAGTAATTTCTCCGCATTGCAAGGTGCAATTCTGAAATTTTTTGCTTTTTCCTGCTCCTCTTAGCATGATAAAGAAGATTCAAAGAGAGCGAGATGCCAGCTCCTTTCATTCAGTCAGTAGCTTCAATCATTTCTGGACGTTTTTCAATGGCAAAAATCAATGAATATTGTAAATGCACAAACTGTAATTTCTCCGCATTGCAAGGTGCAATTCTGAAATTTTTTGCTTTTTCCTGCTCCTCTTAGCATGATAAAGAAGATTCAAAGAGAGTGAGATGCCAGCTCCTTTCATTCAGTCAGTAGCTTCAATCATTTCTGGACGTTTTTCAATGGCAAAAATCAATGAATATTGTAAATGCACAAACAGTAAATTCTCCGCATTGCAAGGTGCAATTCTGAAATTTTTTGCTTTTTCCTGCTCCTCTTAGCATGATAAAGAAGATTCAAAGAGAGTGAGATGCCAGCTCCTTTCCTTCAGTCAGTAGCTTCAATCATTTCTGGTATATGAATAACATGATGTTTTTCAATGGCAAAAATCAATGAATTTTGTAAATGCACAAACAGTAATTTCTCCGCATTGCAAGGCGCAATTCTGAAATTTTTTGCTTTTTCCTGCTCCTCTTAGCATGATAAAGAAGATTCAAAGAGAGTGAGATTCCAGCTCCTTTCATTCAGTCAGTAGCTTCAATCATTTCTGGACATTTTTCAATGGCAAAAATCAATGAATATTGTAAATGCACAAACAGTAATTTCTCCGCATTGCAAGGTGCAATTCTGAAATTTTTTGCTTTTTCCTGCTCCTCTTAGCATGATAAAGAAGATTCAAAGAGAGTGAGATGCCAGCTCCTTTCATTCAGTCAGTAGCTTCAATCATTTCTGGACGTTTTTCAATGGCAAAAGTCAATGAATATTGTAAATGCACAAACAGTAATTTCTCCGCATTGCAAGGTGCAATTCTGAAATTTTTTGCTTTTTCCTGCTCCTCTTAGCATGATAAAGAAGATTCAAAGAGAGTGAGGTGCCAGCTCCTTTCATTCAGTCAGGAGCTTCAAACATTTCTGGTATATGAATAACATGTTTTTCAATGGCAAAAATCAATGAATATTGTAAATGCACAAACAGTAAATTCTCCGCATTGCAAGGTGCAATTCTGAAATTTTTTGCTTTTTCCTGCTCCTCTTAGCATGATAAAGAAGATTAAAAGAGAGTGAGATGCCAGCTCCTTTCATTCAGTCAGTAGCTTCAATCATTTCTGGACGTTTTTCAATGGCAAAAATCAATGAATATTGTAAATGCACAAACTGTAATTTCTCCGCATTGCAAGGTGCAATTCTGAAATTTTTTGCTTTTTCCTGCTCCTCTTAGCATGATAAAGAAGATTCAAAGAGAGTGAGATGCCAGCTCCTTTCATTCAGTCAGTAGCTTCAATCATTTCTGGACGTTTTTCAATGGCAAAAATCAACGAATATTGTAAATGCACAAACAGTAATTTCTCCGCATTGCAAGGTGCAATTCTGAAATTTTTTGCTTTTTCCTGCTCCTCTTAGCATGATAAAGAAGATTCAAAGAGGGTGAGATGGCAGCTCCTTTCATTCAGTCAGTAGCTTCAATCATTTCTGGACGTTTTTCAATGGCAAAAATCAATGAATATTGTAAATGCACAAACTGTAATTTCTCCGCATTGCAAGGTGCAATTCTGAAATTTTTTGCTTTTTCCTGCTCCACTTAGCATGATAAAGAAGATTCAAAGAGAGTTAGATGCCAGCTCCTTTCATTCAGTCAGTAGCTTCAATCATTTCTGGACGTTTTCCAATGGCAAAAATCAATGAATATTGTAAATGCACAAACAGTAATTTCTCCGCATTGCAAGTTGCAATTCTGAAATTTTTTGCTTTTTCCTGCTCCTCTTAGCATGATAAAGAAGATTCAAAGAGAGTGAGATGCCAGCTCCTTTCATTCAGTCAGTACCTTCAATCATTTCTGGACGTTTTTCAATGGCAAAAATCAATGAATATTGTAAATGCACAAACAGTAATTTCTCCGCATTGCAAGGTGCAATTCTGAAATTTTTTGCTTTTTCCTGCTCCTCTTAGCATGATAAAGAAGATTCAAAGAGAGTGAGATGCCAGCTCCTTTCATTCAGTCAGTAGCTTCAAACATTTCTGGTATATGAATAACATGATGTTTTTCAATGGCAAAAATCAATGAATATTGTAAATGCACAAACAGTAATTTCTCCGCATTGCAAGGTGCAAGTCTGAAATTTTTTGCTTTTTCCTGCTCCTCTTAGCATGATAAAGAAGATTCAAAGAGATTGAGATGCCAGCTACTTTCATTCAGTCAGTAGCTTCAATCATTTCTGGACGTTTTTCAATGGTAAAAATCAATGAATATTGTAAATGCACAAACAGTAATTTCTCCACATTGCAAGGTGCAATTCTGAAATTTTTTGCTTTTTCATGCTCCTCTTAGCATGATAAAGAAGATTCAAAGAGATTGAGATGCCAGCTCCTTTCATTCAGTCAGTAGCTTCAAACATTTCTGGTATATGAATAACATTATGTTTTTCAATGGCAAAAATCAATGAATATTGTAAATGCACAAACAGTAATTTCTCCGCATTGCAAGGTGCAATTCTGAAATTTTTTGCTTTTTCCTGCTCCTCTTAGCATGATAAAGAAGATTCAAAGAGAGTGAGATGCCAGCTCCTTTCATTCAGTCAGTAGCTTCAAACATTTCTGGTATATGAATAACATGATGTTTTTCAATGGCAAAAATCAATGAATATTGTAAATGCACAAACAGTAATTTCTCCGCATTGCAAGGTGCAATTCTGAAATTTTTTGCTTTTTCCTGCTCCTCTTAGCATGATAAAGAAGATTCAAAGAGAGTGAGATGCCAGCTCCTTTCATTCAGTCAGTAGCTTCAATCATTTCTGGACGTTTTTCAATGGCAAAAATCAACGAATATTGTAAATGCACAAACAGTAATTTCTCCGCATTGCAAGGTGCAATTCTGAAATTTTTTGCTTTTTCCTGCTCCTCTTAGCATGATAAAGAAGATTCAAAGAGAGTGAGATGCCAGCTCCTTTCATTCAGTCAGTAGCTTCAATCATTTCTGGACGTTTTTCAATGGCAAAAATCATTGAATATTGTAAATGCACAAACTGTAATTTCTCCGCATTGCAAGGTGCAATTCTGAAATTTTTTGCTTTTTCCTGCTCCTCTTAGCATGATAAAGAAGATTCAAAGAGTGAGATGCCAGCTCCTTTCATTCAGTCAGTAGCTTCAATCATTTCTGGACGTTTTTCAATGGCAAAAATCAATGAATATTGTAAATGCACAAACAGTAAATTCTCCGCATTGCAAGGTGCAATTCTGAAATTTTTTGCTTTTTCCTGCTTCTCTTAGCATGATAAAGAAGATTCAAAGAGAGTGAGATGCCAGCTCCTTTCCTTCAGTCAGTAGCTTCAATCATTTCTGGTATATGAATAACATGATGTTTTTCAATGGCAAAAATCAATGAATTTTGTAAATGCACAAACAGTAATTTCTCCGCATTGCAAGGCGCAATTCTGAAATTTTTTGCTTTTTCCTGCTCCTCTTAGCATGATAAAGAAGATTCAAAGAGAGTGATATGCCAGCTCCTTTCATTCAGTCAGTAGCTTCAATCATTTCTGGACATTTTTCAATGGCAAAAATCAATGAATATTGTAAATGCACAAACAGTAATTTCTCCGCATTGCAAGGTGCAATTCTGAAATTTTTTGCTTTTTCCTGCTCCTCTTAGCATGATAAAGAAGATTCAAAGAGAGTGAGATGCCAGCTCCTTTCATTCAGTCAGTAGCTTCAAACATTTCTGGTATATGAATAACATGATGTTTTTCAATGGCAAAAATCAATGAATATTGTAAATGCACAAACAGTAATTTCTCCGCATTGCAAGGTGCAAGTCTGAAATTTTTTGCTTTTTTCTGCTCCTCTTAGCATGATAAAGAAGATTCAAAGAGAGTGAGATGCCAGCTCCTTTCATTCAGTCAGTAGCTTCAAACATTTCTGGTATATGAATAACATGATGTTTTTCAATGGCAAAAATCAATGAATATTGTAAATGCACAAACAGTAATTTCTCCGCATTGCAAGGTGCAAGTCTGAAATTTTTTGCTTTTTCCTGCTCCTCTTAGCATGATAAAGAAGATTCAAAGAGAGTGAGATGCCAGCTACTTTCATTCAGTCAGTAGCTTCAATCATTTCTGGACGTTTTTCAATGGTAAAAATCAATGAATATTGTAAATGCACAAACAGTAATTTCTCCACATTGCAAGGTGCAATTCTGAAATTTTTTGCTTTTTCATTCTCCTCTTAGCATGATAAAGAAGATTCAAAGAGATTGAGATGCCAGCTCCTTTCATTCAGTCAGTAGCTTCAATCATTTCTGGACATTTTTCAATGGCAAAAGTCAATGAATATTGTAAATGCACAAACAGTAATTTCTCCGCATTGCAAGGTGCAATTCTGAAATTTTTTGCTTTTTCCTGCTCCTCTTAGCATGATAAAGAAGATTCAAAGAGAGTGAGATGCCAGCTCCTTTCATTCAGTCAGTAGCTTCAATCATTTCTGGACGTTTTTCAATGGCAAAAATCAATGAATATTGTAAATGCACAAACTGTAATTTCTCCGCATTGCAAGGTGCAATTCTGAAATTTTTTGCTTTTTCCTGCTCCTCTTAGCATGATAAAGAAGATTCAAAGAGAGTGAGATGCCAGCTCCTTTCATTCAGTCAGTAGCTTCAATCATTTCTGGTATATGAATAACATGATGTTTTTCAATCGCAAAAATCAATGAATATTGTAAATGCACAAACAGTAATTTCTCCGCATTGCAAGGTGCAATTCTGAAATTTTTTGCTTTTTCCTGCTCCTCTTAGCATGATAAAGAAGATTCAAAGAGAGTGAGATGCCAGCTCCTTTCCTTCAGTCAGTAGCTTCAATCATTTCTGGTATATGAATAACATGATGTTTTTCAATGGCAAAAATCAATGAATTTTGTAAATGCACAAACAGTAATTTCTCCGCATTGCAAGGCGCAATTCTGAAATTTTTTGCTTTTTCCTGCTCCTCTTAGCCTGATAAAGAAGATTCAAAGAGAGTGAGATGCCAGCTCCTTTCATTCAGTCAGTAGCTTCAATCATTTCTGGACATTTTTCAATGGCAAAAGTCAATGAATATTGTAAATGCACAAACAGTAATTTCTCCGCATTGCAAGGTGCAATTCTGAAATTTTTTGCTTTTTCCTGCTCCTCTTAGCATGATAAAGAAGATTCAAAGAGAGTGAGATGCCAGCTCCTTTCATTCAGTCAGTAGCTACAATCATTTCTGGACGTTTTTCAATGGCAAAAATCAATGAATATTGTAAATGCACAAACAGTAATTTCTCCGCATTGCAAGGTGCAATTCTGAAATTTTTTGCTTTTTCCTGCTCCTCTTAGCATGATAAAGAAGATTCAAAGAGAGTGAGGTGCCAGCTCCTTTCATTCAGTCAGGAGCTTCAAACATTTCTGGTATATGAATAACATGTTTTTCAATGGCAAAAATCAATGAATATTGTAAATGCACAAACAGTAATTTCTCCGCATTGCAAGGTGCAATTCTGAAATTTTTTGCTTTTTCCTGCTCCTCTTAGCATGATAAAGAAGATTCAAAGAGAGTGAGATGCCAGCTCCTTTCATTCAGTCAGTAGCTTCAATCATTTCTGGACGTTTTTCAATGGCAAAAATCAATGAATATTGTAAATGCACAAACTGTAATTTCTCCGCATTGCAAGGTGCAATTCTGAAATTTTTTGCTTTTTCCTGCTCCTCTTAGCATGATAAAGAAGATTCAAAGAGAGTGAGATGCCAGCTCCTTTCATTCAGTCAGTAGCTTCAATCATTTCTGGACGTTTTTCAATGGCAAAAATCAACGAATATTGTAAATGCACAAACAGTAATTTCTCCGCATTGCAAGGTGCAATTCTGAAATTTTTTGCTTTTTCCTGCTCCTCTTAGCATGATAAAGAAGATTCAAAGAGAGCGAGATGCCAGCTCCTTTCATTCAGTCAGTAGCTTCAATCATTTCTGGACGTTTTTCAATGGCAAAAATCAATGAATATTGTAAATGCACAAACTGTAATTTCTCCGCATTGCAAGGTGCAATTCTGAAATTTTTTGCTTTTTCCTGCTCCTCTTAGCATGATAAAGAAGATTCAAAGAGAGTGAGATGCCAGCTCCTTTCATTCAGTCAGTAGCTTCAATCATTTCTGGACGTTTTTCAATGGCAAAAATCAATGAATATTGTAAATGCACAAACAGTAAATTCTCCGCATTGCAAGGTGCAATTCTGAAATTTTTTGCTTTTTCCTGCTCCTCTTAGCATGATAAAGAAGATTCAAAGAGAGTGAGATGCCAGCTCCTTTCCTTCAGTCAGTAGCTTCAATCATTTCTGGTATATGAATAACATGATGTTTTTCAATGGCAAAAATCAATGAATTTTGTAAATGCACAAACAGTAATTTCTCCGCATTGCAAGGCGCAATTCTGAAATTTTTTGCTTTTTCCTGCTCCTCTTAGCATGATAAAGAAGATTCAAAGAGAGTGAGATTCCAGCTCCTTTCATTCAGTCAGTAGCTTCAATCATTTCTGGACATTTTTCAATGGCAAAAATCAATGAATATTGTAAATGCACAAACAGTAATTTCTCCGCATTGCAAGGTGCAATTCTGAAATTTTTTGCTTTTTCCTGCTCCTCTTAGCATGATAAAGAAGATTCAAAGAGAGTGAGATGCCAGCTCCTTTCATTCAGTCAGTAGCTTCAATCATTTCTGGACGTTTTTCAATGGCAAAAGTCAATGAATATTGTAAATGCACAAACAGTAATTTCTCCGCATTGCAAGGTGCAATTCTGAAATTTTTTGCTTTTTCCTGCTCCTCTTAGCATGATAAAGAAGATTCAAAGAGAGTGAGGTGCCAGCTCCTTTCATTCAGTCAGGAGCTTCAAACATTTCTGGTATATGAATAACATGTTTTTCAATGGCAAAAATCAATGAATATTGTAAATGCACAAACAGTAAATTCTCCGCATTGCAAGGTGCAATTCTGAAATTTTTTGCTTTTTCCTGCTCCTCTTAGCATGATAAAGAAGATTAAAAGAGAGTGAGATGCCAGCTCCTTTCATTCAGTCAGTAGCTTCAATCATTTCTGGACGTTTTTCAATGGCAAAAATCAATGAATATTGTAAATGCACAAACTGTAATTTCTCCGCATTGCAAGGTGCAATTCTGAAATTTTTTGCTTTTTCCTGCTCCTCTTAGCATGATAAAGAAGATTCAAAGAGAGTGAGATGCCAGCTCCTTTCATTCAGTCAGTAGCTTCAATCATTTCTGGACGTTTTTCAATGGCAAAAATCAACGAATATTGTAAATGCACAAACAGTAATTTCTCCGCATTGCAAGGTGCAATTCTGAAATTTTTTGCTTTTTCCTGCTCCTCTTAGCATGATAAAGAAGATTCAAAGAGGGTGAGATGGCAGCTCCTTTCATTCAGTCAGTAGCTTCAATCATTTCTGGACGTTTTTCAATGGCAAAAATCAATGAATATTGTAAATGCACAAACTGTAATTTCTCCGCATTGCAAGGTGCAATTCTGAAATTTTTTGCTTTTTCCTGCTCCACTTAGCATGATAAAGAAGATTCAAAGAGAGTTAGATGCCAGCTCCTTTCATTCAGTCAGTAGCTTCAATCATTTCTGGACGTTTTCCAATGGCAAAAATCAATGAATATTGTAAATGCACAAACAGTAATTTCTCCGCATTGCAAGTTGCAATTCTGAAATTTTTTGCTTTTTCCTGCTCCTCTTAGCATGATAAAGAAGATTCAAAGAGAGTGAGATGCCAGCTCCTTTCATTCAGTCAGTACCTTCAATCATTTCTGGACGTTTTTCAATGGCAAAAATCAATGAATATTGTAAATGCACAAACAGTAATTTCTCCGCATTGCAAGGTGCAATTCTGAAATTTTTTGCTTTTTCCTGCTCCTCTTAGCATGATAAAGAAGATTCAAAGAGAGTGAGATGCCAGCTCCTTTCATTCAGTCAGTAGCTTCAATCATTTCTGGTATATGAATAACATGATGTTTTTCAATGGCAAAAATCAATGAATTTTGTAAATGCACAAACAGTAATTTCTCCGCATTGCAAGGCGCAATTCTGAAATTTTTTGCTTTTTCCTGCTCCTCTTAGCATGATAAAGAAGATTCAAAGAGAGTGATATGCCAGCTCCTTTCATTCAGTCAGTAGCTTCAATCATTTCTGGACATTTTTCAATGGCAAAAATCAATGAATATTGTAAATGCACAAACAGTAATTTCTCCGCATTGCAAGGTGCAATTCTGAAATTTTTTGCTTTTTCCTGCTCCTCTTAGCATGATAAAGAAGATTCAAAGAGAGTGAGATGCCAGCTCCTTTCATTCAGTCAGTAGCTTCAAACATTTCTGGTATATGAATAACATGATGTTTTTCAATGGCAAAAATCAATGAATATTGTAAATGCACAAACAGTAATTTCTCCGCATTGCAAGGTGCAAGTCTGAAATTTTTTGCTTTTTTCTGCTCCTCTTAGCATGATAAAGAAGATTCAAAGAGAGTGAGATGCCAGCTCCTTTCATTCAGTCAGTAGCTTCAAACATTTCTGGTATATGAATAACATGATGTTTTTCAATGGCAAAAATCAATGAATATTGTAAATGCACAAACAGTAATTTCTCCGCATTGCAAGGTGCAAGTCTGAAATTTTTTGCTTTTTCCTGCTCCTCTTAGCATGATAAAGAAGATTCAAAGAGAGTGAGATGCCAGCTACTTTCATTCAGTCAGTAGCTTCAATCATTTCTGGACGTTTTTCAATGGTAAAAATCAATGAATATTGTAAATGCACAAACAGTAATTTCTCCACATTGCAAGGTGCAATTCTGAAATTTTTTGCTTTTTCATGCTCCTCTTAGCATGATAAAGAAGATTCAAAGAGATTGAGATGCCAGCTCCTTTCATTCAGTCAGTAGCTTCAATCATTTCTGGACATTTTTCAATGGCAAAAGTCAATGAATATTGTAAATGCACAAACAGTAATTTCTCCGCATTGCAAGGTGCAATTCTGAAATTTTTTGCTTTTTCCTGCTCCTCTTAGCATGATAAAGAAGATTCAAAGAGAGTGAGATGCCAGCTCCTTTCATTCAGTCAGTAGCTACAATCATTTCTGGACGTTTTTCAATGGCAAAAATCAATGAATATTGTAAATGCACAAACAGTAATTTCTCCGCATTGCAAGGTGCAATTCTGAAATTTTTTCCTTTTTCCTGCTCCTCTTAGCATGATAAAGAAGATTCAAAGAGAGTGAGGTGCCAGCTCCTTTCATTCAGTCAGGAGCTTCAAACATTTCTGGTATATGAATAACATGTTTTTCAATGGCAAAAATCAATGAATATTGTAAATGCACAAACAGTAATTTCTCCGCATTGCAAGGTGCAATTCTGAAATTTTTTGCTTTTTCCTGCTCCTCTTAGCATGATAAAGAAGATTCAAAGAGAGTGAGATGCCAGCTCCTTTCATTCAGTCAGTAGCTTCAATCATTTCTGGACGTTTTTCAATGGCAAAAATCAATGAATATTGTAAATGCACAAACTGTAATTTCTCCGCATTGCAAGGTGCAATTCTGAAATTTTTTGCTTTTTCCTGCTCCTCTTAGCATGATAAAGAAGATTCAAAGAGAGTGAGATGCCAGCTCCTTTCATTCAGTCAGTAGCTTCAATCATTTCTGGACGTTTTTCAATGGCAAAAATCAACGAATATTGTAAATGCACAAACAGTAATTTCTCCGCATTGCAAGGTGCAATTCTGAAATTTTTTGCTTTTTCCTGCTCCTCTTAGCATGATAAAGAAGATTCAAAGAGAGCGAGATGCCAGCTCCTTTCATTCAGTCAGTAGCTTCAATCATTTCTGGACGTTTTTCAATGGCAAAAATCAATGAATATTGTAAATGCACAAACTGTAATTTCTCCGCATTGCAAGGTGCAATTCTGAAATTTTTTGCTTTTTCCTGCTCCTCTTAGCATGATAAAGAAGATTCAAAGAGAGTGAGATGCCAGCTCCTTTCATTCAGTCAGTAGCTTCAATCATTTCTGGACGTTTTTCAATGGCAAAAATCAATGAATATTGTAAATGCACAAACAGTAAATTCTCCGCATTGCAAGGTGCAATTCTGAAATTTTTTGCTTTTTCCTGCTCCTCTTAGCATGATAAAGAAGATTCAAAGAGAGTGAGATGCCAGCTCCTTTCCTTCAGTCAGTAGCTTCAATCATTTCTGGTATATGAATAACATGATGTTTTTCAATGGCAAAAATCAATGAATTTTGTAAATGCACAAACAGTAATTTCTCCGCATTGCAAGGCGCAATTCTGAAATTTTTTGCTTTTTCCTGCTCCTCTTAGCATGATAAAGAAGATTCAAAGAGAGTGAGATGCCAGCTCCTTTCATTCAGTCAGTAGCTTCAATCATTTCTGGACATTTTTCAATGGCAAAAATCAATGAATATTGTAAATGCACAAACAGTAATTTCTCCGCATTGCAAGGTGCAATTCTGAAATTTTTTGCTTTTTCCTGCTCCTCTTAGCATGATAAAGAAGATTCAAAGAGAGTGAGATGCCAGCTCCTTTCATTCAGTCAGTAGCTTCAATCATTTCTGGACGTTTTTCAATGGCAAAAATCAATGAATATTGTAAATGCACAAACAGTAATTTCTCCGCATTGCAAGGTGCAATTCTGAAATTTTTTGCTTTTTCCTGCTCCTCTTAGCATGATAAAGAAGATTCAAAGAGAGTGAGGTGCCAGCTCCTTTCATTCAGTCAGGAGCTTCAAACATTTCTGGTATATGAATAACATGTTTTTCAATGGCAAAAATCAATGAATATTGTAAATGCACAAACAGTAAATTCTCCGCATTGCAAGGTGCAATTCTGAAATTTTTTGCTTTTTCCTGCTCCTCTTAGCATGATAAAGAAGATTCAAAGAGAGTGAGATGCCAGCTCCTTTCATTCAGTCAGTAGCTTCAATCATTTCTGGACGTTTTTCAATGGCAAAAATCAATGAATATTGTAAATGCACAAACTGTAATTTCTCCGCATTGCAAGGTGCAATTCTGAAATTTTTTGCTTTTTCCTGCTCCTCTTAGCATGATAAAGAAGATTCAAAGAGAGTGAGATGCCAGCTCCTTTCATTCAGTCAGTAGCTTCAATCATTTCTGGACGTTTTTCAATGGCAAAAATCAACGAATATTGTAAATGCACAAACAGTAATTTCTCCGCATTGCAAGGTGCAATTCTGAAATTTTTTGCTTTTTCCTGCTCCTCTTAGCATGATAAAGAAGATTCAAAGAGGGTGAGATGGCAGCTCCTTTCATTCAGTCAGTAGCTTCAATCATTTCTGGACGTTTTTCAATGGCAAAAATCAATGAATATTGTAAATGCACAAACTGTAATTTCTCCGCATTGCAAGGTGCAATTCTGAAATTTTTTGCTTTTTCCTGCTCCACTTAGCATGATAAAGAAGATTCAAAGAGAGTTAGATGCCAGCTCCTTTCATTCAGTCAGTAGCTTCAATCATTTCTGGACGTTTTTCAATGGCAAAAATCAATGAATATTGTAAATGCACAAACAGTAATTTCTCCGCATTGCAAGTTGCAATTCTGAAATTTTTTGCTTTTTCCTGCTCCTCTTAGCATGATAAAGAAGATTCAAAGAGAGTGAGATGCCAGCTCCTTTCATTCCGTCAGTACCTTCAATCATTTCTGGACGTTTTTCAATGGCAAAAATCAATGAATATTGTAAATGCACAAACAGTAATTTCTCCGCATTGCAAGGTGCAATTCTGAAATTTTTTGCTTTTTCCTGCTCCTCTTAGCATGATAAAGAAGATTCAAAGAGAGTGAGATGCCAGCTCCTTTCATTCAGTCAGTAGCTTCAAACATTTCTGGTATATGAATAACATGATGTTTTTCAATGGCAAAAATCAATGAATATTGTAAATGCACAAACAGTAATTTCTCCGCATTGCAAGGTGCAAGTCTGAAATTTTTTGCTTTTTCCTGCTCCTCTTAGCATGATAAAGAAGATTCAAAGAGAGTGAGATGCCAGCTACTTTCATTCAGTCAGTAGCTTCAATCATTTCTGGACGTTTTTCAATGGTAAAAATCAATGAATATTGTAAATGCACAAACAGTAATTTCTCCACATTGCAAGGTGCAATTCTGAAATTTTTTGCTTTTTCATGCTCCTCTTAGCATGATAAAGAAGATTCAAAGAGATTGAGATGCCAGCTCCTTTCATTCAGTCAGTAGCTTCAAACATTTCTGGTATATGAATAACATTATGTTTTTCAATGGCAAAAATCAATGAATATTGTAAATGCACAAACAGTAATTTCTCCGCATTGCAAGGTGCAATTCTGAAATTTTTTGCTTTTTCCTGCTCCTCTTAGCATGATAAAGAAGATTCAAAGAGAGCGAGATGCCAGCTCCTTTCATTCAGTCAGTAGCTTCAATCATTTCTGGACGTTTTTCAATGGCAAAAATCAATGAATATTGTAAATGCACAAACTGTAATTTCTCCGCATTGCAAGGTGCAATTCTGAAATTTTTTGCTTTTTCCTGCTCCTCTTAGCATGATAAAGAAGATTCAAAGAGAGTGAGATGCCAGCTCCTTTCATTCAGTCAGTAGCTTCAATCATTTCTGGACGTTTTTCAATGGCAAAAATCAATGAATATTGTAAATGCACAAACAGTAAATTCTCCGCATTGCAAGGTGCAATTCTGAAATTTTTTGCTTTTTCCTGCTCCTCTTAGCATGATAAAGAAGATTCAAAGAGAGTGAGATGCCAGCTCCTTTCCTTCAGTCAGTAGCTTCAATCATTTCTGGCATATGAATAACATGATGTTTTTCAATGGCAAAAATCAATGAATTTTGTAAATGCACAAACAGTAATTTCTCCGCATTGCAAGGCGCAATTCTGAAATTTTTTGCTTTTTCCTGCTCCTCTTAGCATGATAAAGAAGATTCAAAGAGAGTGAGATGCCAGCTCCTTTCATTCAGTCAGTAGCTTCAATCATTTCTGGACATTTTTCAATGGCAAAAATCAATGAATATTGTAAATGCACAAACAGTAATTTCTCCGCATTGCAAGGTGCAATTCTGAAATTTTTTGCTTTTTCCTGCTCCTCTTAGCATGATAAAGAAGATTCAAAGAGAGTGAGATGCCAGCTCCTTTCATTCAGTCAGTAGCTTCAATCATTTCTGGACGTTTTTCAATGGCAAAAATCAATGAATATTGTAAATGCACAAACAGTAATTTCTCCGCATTGCAAGGTGCAATTCTGAAATTTTTTGCTTTTTCCTGCTCCTCTTAGCATGATAAAGAAGATTCAAAGAGAGTGAGGTGCCAGCTCCTTTCATTCAGTCAGGAGCTTCAAACATTTCTGGTATATGAATAACATGTTTTTCAATGGCAAAAATCAATGAATATTGTAAATGCACAAACAGTAAATTCTCCGCATTGCAAGGTGCAATTCTGAAATTTTTTGCTTTTTCCTGCTCCTCTTAGCATGATAAAGAAGATTCAAAGAGAGTGAGATGCCAGCTCCTTTCATTCAGTCAGTAGCTTCAATCATTTCTGGACGTTTTTCAATGGCAAAAATCAATGAATATTGTAAATGCACAAACTGTAATTTCTCCGCATTGCAAGGTGCAATTCTGAAATTTTTTGCTTTTTCCTGCTCCTCTTAGCATGATAAAGAAGATTCAAAGAGAGTGTGATGCCAGCTCCTTTCATTCAGTCAGTAGCTTCAATCATTTCTGGACGTTTTTCAATGGCAAAAATCAACGAATATTGTAAATGCACAAACAGTAATTTCTCCGCATTGCAAGGTGCAATTCTGAAATTTTTTGCTTTTTCCTGCTCCTCTTAGCATGATAAAGAAGATTCAAAGAGGGTGAGATGGCAGCTCCTTTCATTCAGTCAGTAGCTTCAATCATTTCTGGACGTTTTTCAATGGCAAAAATCAATGAATATTGTAAATGCACAAACTGTAATTTCTCCGCATTGCAAGGTGCAATTCTGAAATTTTTTGCTTTTTCCTGCTCCACTTAGCATGATAAAGAAGATTCAAAGAGAGTTAGATGCCAGCTCCTTTCATTCAGTCAGTAGCTTCAATCATTTCTGGACGTTTTTCAATGGCAAAAATCAATGAATATTGTAAATGCACAAACAGTAATTTCTCCGCATTGCAAGTTGCAATTCTGAAATTTTTTGCTTTTTCCTGCTCCTCTTAGCATGATAAAGAAGATTCAAAGAGAGTGAGATGCCAGCTCCTTTCATTCAGTCAGTACCTTCAATCATTTCTGGACGTTTTTCAATGGCAAAAATCAATGAATATTGTAAATGCACAAACAGTAATTTCTCCGCATTGCAAGGTGCAATTCTGAAATTTTTTGCTTTTTCCTGCTCCTCTTAGCATGATAAAGAAGATTCAAAGAGAGTGAGATGCCAGCTCCTTTCATTCAGTCAGTAGCTTCAAACATTTCTGGTATATGAATAACATGATGTTTTTCAATGGCAAAAATCAATGAATATTGTAAATGCACAAACAGTAATTTCTCCGCATTGCAAGGTGCAAGTCTGAAATTTTTTGCTTTTTCCTGCTCCTCTTAGCATGATAAAGAAGATTCAAAGAGAGTGAGATGCCAGCTACTTTCATTCAGTCAGTAGCTTCAATCATTTCTGGACGTTTTTCAATGGTAAAAATCAATGAATATTGTAAATGCACAAACAGTAATTTCTCCACATTGCAAGGTGCAATTCTGAAATTTTTTGCTTTTTCATGCTCCTCTTAGCATGATAAAGAAGATTCAAAGAGATTGAGATGCCAGCTCCTTTCATTCAGTCAGTAGCTTCAAACATTTCTGGTATATGAATAACATTATGTTTTTCAATGGCAAAAATCAATGAATATTGTAAATGCACAAACAGTAATTTCTCCGCATTGCAAGGTGCAATTCTGAAATTTTTTGCTTTTTCCTGCTCCTCTTAGCATGATAAAGAAGATTCAAAGAGAGTGAGATGCCAGCTCCTTTCATTCAGTCAGTAGCTTCAAACATTTCTGGTATATGAATAACATGATGTTTTTCAATGGCAAAAATCAATGAATATTGTAAATGCACAAACAGTAATTTCTCCGCATTGCAAGGTGCAATTCTGAAATTTTTTGCTTTTTCCTGCTCCTCTTAGCATGATAAAGAAGATTCAAAGAGAGTGAGATGCCAGCTCCTTTCATTCAGTCAGTAGCTTCAATCATTTCTGGACGTTTTTCAATGGCAAAAATCAACGAATATTGTAAATGCACAAACAGTAATTTCTCCGCATTGCAAGGTGCAATTCTGAAATTTTTTGCTTTTTCCTGCTCCTCTTAGCATGATGAAGAAGATTCAAAGAGAGTGAGATGCCAGCTCCTTTCATTCAGTCAGTAGCTTCAATCATTTCTGGACGTTTTTCAATGGCAAAAATCATTGAATATTGTAAATGCACAAACTGTAATTTCTCCGCATTGCAAGATGCAATTCTGAAATTTTTTGCTTTTTCCTGCTCCTCTTAGCATGATAAAGAAGATTCAAAGAGTGAGATGCCAGCTCCTTTCATTCAGTCAGTAGCTTCAATCATTTCTGGACGTTTTTCAATGGCAAAAATCAATGAATATTGTAAATGCAGAAACAGTAAATTCTCCGCATTGCAAGGTGCAATTCTGAAATTTTTTGCTTTTTCCTGCTCCTCTTAGCATGATAAAGAAGATTCAAAGAGAGTGAGATGCCAGCTCCTTTCCTTCAGTTAGTAGCTTCAATCATTTCTGGTATATGAATAACATGATGTTTTTCAATGGCAAAAATCAATGAATTTTGTAAATGCACAAACAGTAATTTCTCCGCATTGCAAGGCGCAATTCTGAAATTTTTTGCTTTTTCCTGCTCCTCTTAGCATGATAAAGAAGATTCAAAGAGAGTGATATGCCAGCTCCTTTCATTCAGTCAGTAGCTTCAATCATTTCTGGACATTTTTCAATGGCAAAAATCAATGAATATTGTAAATGCACAAACAGTAATTTCTCCGCATTGCAAGGTGCAATTCTGAAATTTTTTGCTTTTTCCTGCTCCTCTTAGCATGATAAAGAAGATTCAAAGAGAGTGAGATGCCAGCTCCTTTCATTCAGTCAGTACCTTCAATCATTTCTGGACGTTTTTCAATGGCAAAAATCAATGAATATTGTAAATGCACAAACAGTAATTTCTCCGCATTGCAAGTTGCAATTCTGAAATTTTTTGCTTTTTCCTGCTCCTCTTAGCATGATAAAGAAGATTCAAAGAGAGTGAGATGCCAGCTCCTTTCATTCAGTCAGTACCTTCAATCATTTCTGGACGTTTTTCAATGGCAAAAATCAATGAATATTGTAAATGCACAAACAGTAATTTCTCCGCATTGCAAGGTGCAATTCTGAAATTTTTTGCTTTTTCCTGCTCCTCTTAGCATGATAAAAAAGATTCAAAGAGAGTGAGATGCCAGCTCCTTTCATTCAGTCAGTAGCTTCAAACATTTCTGGTATATGAATAACATGATGTTTTTCAATGGCAAAAATCAATGAATATTGTAAATGCACAAACAGTAATTTCTCCGCATTGCAAGGTGCAAGTCTGAAATTTTTTGCTTTTTTCTGCTCCTCTTAGCATGATAAAGAAGATTCAAAGAGAGTGAGATGCCAGCTCCTTTCATTCAGTCAGTAGCTTCAAACATTTCTGGTATATGAATAACACGATGTTTTTCAATGGCAAAAATCAATGAATATTGTAAATGCACAAACAGTAATTTCTCCGCATTGCAAGGTGCAAGTCTGAAATTTTTTGCTTTTTCCTGCTCCTCTTAGCATGATAAAGAAGATTCAAAGAGAGTGAGATGCCAGCTACTTTCATTCAGTCAGTAGCTTCAATCATTTCTGGACGTTTTTCAATGGTAAAAATCAATGAATATTGTAAATGCACAAACAGTAATTTCTCCACATTGCAAGGTGCAATTCTGAAATTTTTTGCTTTTTCATGCTCCTCTTAGCATGATAAAGAAGATTCAAAGAGATTGAGATGCCAGCTCCTTTCATTCAGTCAGTAGCTTCAAACATTTCTGGTATATGAATAACATTATGTTTTTCAATGGCAAAAATCAATGAATATTGTAAATGCACAAACAGTAATTTCTCCGCATTGCAAGGTGCAATTCTGAAATTTTTTGCTTTTTCCTGCTCCTCTTAGCATGATAAAGAAGATTCAAAGAGAGTGAGATGCCAGCTCCTTTCATTCAGTCAGTAGCTTCAAACATTTCTGGTATATGAATAACATGATGTTTTTCAATGGCAAAAATCAATGAATATTGTAAATGCACAAACAGTAATTTCTCCGCATTGCAAGGTGCAATTCTGAAATTTTTTGCTTTTTCCTGCTCCTCTTAGCATGATAAAGAAGATTCAAAGAGAGTGAGATGCCAGCTCCTTTCATTCAGTCAGTAGCTTCAATCATTTCTGGACGTTTTTCAATGGCAAAAATCAACGAATATTGTAAATGCACAAACAGTAATTTCTCCGCATTGCAAGGTGCAATTCTGAAATTTTTTGCTTTTTCCTGCTCCTCTTAGCATGATAAAGAAGATTCAAAGAGAGTGAGATGCCAGCTCCTTTCATTCAGTCAGTAGCTTCAATCATTTCTGGACGTTTTTCAATGGCAAAAATCAATGAATATTGTAAATGCACAAACTGTAATTTCTCCGCATTGCAAGGTGCAATTCTGAAATTTTTTGCTTTTTCCTGCTCCTCTTAGCATGATAAAGAAGATTCAAAGAGAGTGAGATGCCAGCTCCTTTCATTCAGTCAGTAGCTTCAATCATTTCTGGACGTTTTTCAATGGCAAAAATCAATGAATATTGTAAATGCACAAACAGTAAATTCTCCGCATTGCAAGGTGCAATTCTGAAATTTTTTGCTTTTTCCTGCTCCTCTTAGCATGATAAAGAAGATTCAAAGAGAGTGAGATGCCAGCTCCTTTCCTTCAGTCAGTAGCTTCAATCATTTCTGGTATATGAATAACATGATGTTTTTCAATGGCAAAAATCAATGAATTTTGTAAATGCACAAACAGTAATTTCTCCGCATTGCAAGGCGCAATTCTGAAATTTTTTGCTTTTTCCTGCTCCTCTTAGCATGATAAAGAAGATTCAAAGAGAGTGATATGCCAGCTCCTTTCATTCAGTCAGTAGCTTCAATCATTTCTGGACATTTTTCAATGGCAAAAATCAATGAATATTGTAAATGCACAAACAGTAATTTCTCCGCATTGCAAGGTGCAATTCTGAAATTTTTTGCTTTTTCCTGCTCCTCTTAGCATGATAAAGAAGATTCAAAGAGAGTGAGATGCCAGCTCCTTTCATTCAGTCAGTAGCTTCAATCATTTCTGGACGTTTTTCAATGGCAAAAATCAATGAATATTGTAAATGCACAAACAGTAATTTCTCCGCATTGCAAGGTGCAATTCTGAAATTTTTTGCTTTTTCCTGCTCCTCTTAGCATGATAAAGAAGATTCAAAGAGAGTGAGGTGCCAGCTCCTTTCATTCAGTCAGGAGCTTCAAACATTTCTGGTATATGAATAACATGTTTTTCAATGGCAAAAATCAATGAATATTGTAAATGCACAAACAGTAAATTCTCCGCATTGCAAGGTGCAATTCTGAAATTTTTTGCTTTTTCCTGCTCCTCTTAGCATGATAAAGAAGATTCAAAGAGAGTGAGATGCCAGCTCCTTTCATTCAGTCAGTAGTTCAATCATTTCTGGACGTTTTTCAATGTCAAAAATCAATGAATATTGTAAATGCACAAACTGTAATTTCTCCGCATTGCAAGGTGCAATTCTGAAATTTTTTGCTTTTTCCTGCTCCTCTTAGCATGATAAAGAAGATTCAAAGAGAGTGAGATGCCAGCTCCTTTCATTCAGTCAGTAGTTCAATCATTTCTGGACGTTTTTCAATGGCAAAAATCAATGAATATTGTAAATGCACAAACTGTAATTTCTCCGCATTGCAAGGTGCAATTCTGAAATTTTTTGCTTTTTCCTGCTCCTCTTAGCATGATAAAGAAGATTCAAAGAGAGTGAGATGCCAGCTCCTTTCATTCAGTCAGTAGCTTCAATCATTTCTGAACGTTTTTCAATGGCAAAAATCAATGAATATTGTAAATGCACAAACTGTAATTTCTCCGCATTGCAAGGTGCAATTCTGAAATTTTTTGCTTTTTCCTGCTCCACTTAGCATGATAAAGAAGATTCAAAGAGAGTGAGATGCCAGCTCCTTTCATTCAGTGAGTAGCTTCAATCATTTCTGGACGTTTTTCAATGGCAAAAATCAATGAATATTGTAAATGCACAAACAGTAATTTCTCCGCATTGCAAGTAGCAATTCTGAAACTTTTTGCTTTTTCCTGCTCCTCTTAGCATGATAAAGAAGATTCAAAGAGAGTGAGATGCCAGCTCCTTTCATTCAGTCAGTACCTTCAATCATTTCTGGACGTTTTTCAATGGCAAAAATCAATGAATATTGTAAATGCACAAACAGTAATTTCTCCGCATTGCAAGGTGCAATTCTGAAATTTTTTGCTTTTTCCTGCTCCTCTTAGCATGATAAAGAAGATTCAAAGAGAGTGAGATGCCAGCTCCTTTCATTCAGTCAGTAGCTTCAAACATTTCTGGTATATGAATAACATGATGTTTTTCAATGGCAAAAATCAATGAATATTGTAAATGCACAAACAGTAATTTCTCCGCATTGCAAGGTGCAAGTCTGAAATTTTTTGCTTTTTTCTGCTCCTCTTAGCATGATAAAGAAGATTCAAAGAGAGTGAGATGCCAGCTCCTTTCATTCAGTCAGTAGCTTCAAACATTTCTGGTATATGAATAACATGATGTTTTTCAATGGCAAAAATCAATGAATATTGTAAATGCACAAACAGTAATTTCTCCGCATTGCAAGGTGCAATTCTGAAATTTTTTGCTTTTTCCTGATCCTCTTAGCATGATAAAGAAGATTCAAAGAGAGTGAGATGCCAGCTCCTTTCATTCAGTCAGTAGCTTCAAACATTTCTGGTATATGAATAACATGATGTTTTTCAATGGCAAAAATCAATGAATATTGTAAATGCACAAACAGTAATTTCTCCGCATTGCAAGGTGCAAGTCTGAAATTTTTTGCTTTTTCCTGCTCCTCTTCGCATGATAAAGAAGATTCAAAGAGAGTGAGATGCCAGCTACTTTCATTCAGTCAGTAGCTTCAATCATTTCTGGACGTTTTTCAATGGTAAAAATCAATGAATATTGTAAATGCACAAACAGTAATTTCTCCACATTGCAAGGTGCAATTCTGAAATTTTTTGCTTTTTCCTGCTCCTCTTAGCATGATAAAGAAGATTCAAAGAGAGTGAGATGCCAGCTCCTTTCATTCAGTCAGTAGCTTCAAACATTTCTGGTATATGAATAACATGATGTTTTTCAATGGCAAAAATCAATGAATATTGTAAATGCACAAACAGTAATTTCTCCGCATTGCAAGGTGCAATTCTGAAATTTTTTGCTTTTTCCTGCTCCTCTTAGCATGATAAAGAAGATTCAAAGAGAGTGAGATGCCAGCTCCTTTCATTCAGTCAGTAGCTTCAATCATTTCTGGATGTTTTTCAATGGCAAAAATCAATGAATATTGTAAATGCACAAACAGTAATTTCTCCGCATTGCAAGGTGCAATTCTGAAATTTTTTGCTTTTTCCTGCTCCTCTTAGCATGATAAAGAAGATTCAAAGAGAGTGAGATGCCAGCTCCTTTCATTCAGTCAGTAGCTTCAATCATTTCTGGACGTTTTTCAATGGCAAAAATCAATGAATATTGTAAATGCACAAACAGTAATTTCTCCGCATTGCAAGGTGCAATTCTGAAATTTTTTGCTTTTTCCTGCTCCTCTTAGCATGATAAAGAAGATTCAAAGAGAGTGAGATGCCAGCTCCTTTCATTCAGTCAGTACCTTCAATCATTTCTGGACGTTTTTCAATGGCAAAAATCAATGAATATTGTAAATGCACAAACAGTAATTTCTCCGCATTGCAAGGTGCAATTCTGAAATTTTTTGCTTTTTCCCGCTCCTCTTAGCATGATAAAGAAGATTCAAAGAGATTGAGGTGCCAGCTCCTTTCATTCAGTCAGTAGCTTCAAACATTTCTGGTATATGAATAACATGTTTTTCAATGGCAAAAATCAATGAATATTGTAAATGCACAAACAGTAATTTCTCCGCATTGCAAGGTGCAATTCTGAAATTTTTTGCTTTTTCCAGCTCCTCTTAGCATGATAAAGAAGATTCAAAGAGAGTGAGATGCCAGCTCCTTTCATTCAGTCAGTAGCTTCAATCATTTCTGGACGTTTTTCAATGGCAAAAATCAATGAATATTGTAAATGCACAAACAGTAATTTCTCCGCATTGCAAGGTGCAATTCTGAAATTTTTTGCTTTTTCCTGCTCCTCTTAGCATGATAAAGAAGATTCAAAGAGAGTGAGATGCCAGCTCCTTTCATTCAGTCAGTAGCTTCAATCATTTCTGGACGTTTTTCAATGGCAAAAATCAATGAATATTGTAAATGCACAAACAGTAATTTCTCCGCATTGCAAGGTGCAATTCTGAAATTTTTTGCTTTTTCCTGCTCCTCTTAGCATGATAAAGAAGATTCAAAGAGAGTGAGATGCCAGCTCCTTTCATTCAGTCAGTAGCTTCAAACATTTCTGGTATATGAATAACATGATGTTTTTCAATGGCAAAAATCAATGAATATTGTAAATGCACAAACAGTAATTTCTCCGCATTGCAAGGTGCAAGTCTGAAATTTTTTGCTTTTTCCTGCTCCTCTTAGCATGATAAAGAAGATTCAAAGAGAGTGAGATGCCAGCTACTTTCATTCAGTCAGTAGCTTCAATCATTTCTGGACGTTTTTCAATGGTAAAAATCAATGAATATTGTAAATGCACAAACAGTAATTTCTCCACATTGCAAGGTGCAATTCTAAAATTTTTTGCTTTTTCCTGCTCCTCTTAGCATGATAAAGAAGATTCAAAGAGAGTGAGATGCCAGCTCCTTTCATTCAGTCAGTAGCTTCAAACATTTCTGGTATATGAATAACATGATGTTTTTCAATGGCAAAAATCAATGAATATTGTAAATGCACAAACAGTAATTTCTCCGCATTGCAAGGTGCAATTCTGAAATTTTTTGCTTTTTCCTGCTCCTCTTAGCATGATTCAAAGAGAGTGAGATGCCAGCTCCTTTCATTCAGTCAGTAGCTTCAATCATTTCTGGACGTTTTTCAATGGCAAAAATCAATGAATATTGTAAATGCACAAACAGTAATTTCTCCGCATTGCAAGGTGCAATTCTGAAATTTTTTGCTTTTTCCTCCTCCTCTTAGCATGATAAAGAAGATTCAAAGAGAGTGAGATGTCAGCTCCTTTCATTCAGTCAGTAGCTTCAAACATTTCTGGTATATGAATAACATGATGTTTTTCAATGGCAAAAATCAATGAATATTGTAAATGCACAAACAGTAATTTCTCCGCATTGCAAGGTGCAATTCTGAAATTTTTTGCTTTTTCCTGCTCCTCTTAGCATGATAAAGAAGATTCAAAGAGAGTGAGATGCCAGCTCCTTTCATTCAGTCAGTAGCTTCAAACATTTCTGGTATATGAATAACATGATGTTTTTCAATGGTAAAAATCAATGAATATTGTAAATGCACAAACAGTAATTTCTCCGCATTGCAAGGTGCAAGTCTGAAATTTTTTGCTTTTTCCTGCTCCTCTTAGCATGATAAAGAAGATTCAAAGAGAGTGAGATGCCAGCTCCTTTCATTCAGTCAGTAGCTTCAATCATTTCTGGACGTTTTTCAATGGTAAAAATCAATGAATATTGTAAATGCACAAACAGTAATTTCTCCACATTGCAAGGTGCAATTCTGAAGTTTTTTGCTTTTTCCTGCTCCTCTTAGCATGATAAAGAAGATTCAAAGAGATTGAGATGCCAGCTCCTTTCATTCAGTCAGTAGCTTCAAACATTTCTGGTATATGAATAACATGATGTTTTTCAATGGAAAAAATCAATGAATATTGTAAATGCACAAACAGTAATTTCTCCGCATTGCAAGGTGCAATTCTGAAATTTTTTGCTTTTTCCTGCTCCTCTTAGCATGATAAAGAAGATTCAAAGAGAGTGAGATGCCAGCTCCTTTCATTCAGTCAGTAGCTTCAAACATTTCTGGTATATCAATAACATGATGTTTTTCAATGGCAAAAATCAATGAATATTGTAAATGCACAAACAGTAATTTCTCCGCATTGCAAGGTGCAAGTCTGAAATTTTTTGCTTTTTCCTGCTCCTCTTAGCATGATAAAGAAGATTCAAAGAGAGTGAGATGCCAGCTACTTTCAGTCAGTAGCTTCAATCATTTCTGGACGTTTTTCAATGGTAAAAATCAATGAATATTGTAAATGCACAAACAGTAATTTCTCCACATTGCAAGGTGCAATTCTGAAATTTTTTGCTTTTTCCTGCTCCTCTTAGCATGATAAAGAAGATTCAAAGAGAGTGAGATGCCAGCTCCTTTCATTCAGTCAGTAGCTTCAATCATTTCTGAACGTTTTTCAATGGCAAAAATCAATGAATATTGTAAATGCACAAACTGTAATTTCTCCGCATTGCAAGGTGCAATTCTGAAATTTTTTGCTTTTTCCTGCTCCACTTAGCATGATAAAGAAGATTCAAAGAGAGTGAGATGCCAGCTCCTTTCATTCAGTGAGTAGCTTCAATCATTTCTGGACGTTTTTCAATGGCAAAAATCAATGAATATTGTAAATGCACAAACAGTAATTTCTCCGCATTGCAAGTAGCAATTCTGAAACTTTTTGCTTTTTCCTGCTCCTCTTAGCATGATAAAGAAGATTCAAAGAGAGTGAGATGCCAGCTCCTTTCATTCAGTCAGTACCTTCAATCATTTCTGGACGTTTTTCAATGGCAAAAATCAATGAATATTGTAAATGCACAAACAGTAATTTCTCCGCATTGCAAGGTGCAATTCTGAAATTTTTTGCTTTTTCCTGCTCCTCTTAGCATGATAAAGAAGATTCAAAGAGAGTGAGATGCCAGCTCCTTTCATTCAGTCAGTAGCTTCAAACATTTCTGGTATATGAATAACATGATGTTTTTCAATGGTAAAAATCAATGAATATTGTAAATGCACAAACAGTAATTTCTCCGCATTGCAAGGTGCAAGTCTGAAATTTTTTGCTTTTTCCTGCTCCTCTTAGCATGATAAAGAAGATTCAAAGAGAGTGAGATGCCAGCTCCTTTCATTCAGTCAGTAGCTTCAATCATTTCTGGACGTTTTTCAATGGTAAAAATCAATGAATATTGTAAATGCACAAACAGTAATTTCTCCACATTGCAAGGTGCAATTCTGAAGTTTTTTGCTTTTTCCTGCTCCTCTTAGCATGATAAAGAAGATTCAAAGAGATTGAGATGCCAGCTCCTTTCATTCAGTCAGTAGCTTCAAACATTTCTGGTATATGAATAACATGATGTTTTTCAATGGAAAAAATCAATGAATATTGTAAATGCACAAACAGTAATTTCTCCGCATTGCAAGGTGCAATTCTGAAATTTTTTGCTTTTTCCTGCTCCTCTTAGCATGATAAAGAAGATTCAAAGAGAGTGAGATGCCAGCTCCTTTCATTCAGTCAGTAGCTTCAAACATTTCTGGTATATCAATAACATGATGTTTTTCAATGGCAAAAATCAATGAATATTGTAAATGCACAAACAGTAATTTCTCCGCATTGCAAGGTGCAAGTCTGAAATTTTTTGCTTTTTCCTGCTCCTCTTAGCATGATAAAGAAGATTCAAAGAGAGTGAGATGCCAGCTACTTTCAGTCAGTAGCTTCAATCATTTCTGGACGTTTTTCAATGGTAAAAATCAATGAATATTGTAAATGCACAAACAGTAATTTCTCCACATTGCAAGGTGCAATTCTGAAATTTTTTGCTTTTTCCTGCTCCTCTTAGCATGATAAAGAAGATTCAAAGAGAGTGAGATGCCAGCTCCTTTCATTCAGTCAGTAGCTTCAATCATTTCTGAACGTTTTTCAATGGCAAAAATCAATGAATATTGTAAATGCACAAACTGTAATTTCTCCGCATTGCAAGGTGCAATTCTGAAATTTTTTGCTTTTTCCTGCTCCACTTAGCATGATAAAGAAGATTCAAAGAGAGTGAGATGCCAGCTCCTTTCATTCAGTGAGTAGCTTCAATCATTTCTGGACGTTTTTCAATGGCAAAAATCAATGAATATTGTAAATGCACAAACAGTAATTTCTCCGCATTGCAAGTAGCAATTCTGAAACTTTTTGCTTTTTCCTGCTCCTCTTAGCATGATAAAGAAGATTCAAAGAGAGTGAGATGCCAGCTCCTTTCATTCAGTCAGTACCTTCAATCATTTCTGGACGTTTTTCAATGGCAAAAATCAATGAATATTGTAAATGCACAAACAGTAATTTCTCCGCATTGCAAGGTGCAATTCTGAAATTTTTTGCTTTTTCCTGCTCCTCTTAGCATGATAAAGAAGATTCAAAGAGAGTGAGATGCCAGCTCCTTTCATTCAGTCAGTAGCTTCAAACATTTCTGGTATATGAATAACATGATGTTTTTCAATGGCAAAAATCAATGAATATTGTAAATGCACAAACAGTAATTTCTCCGCATTGCAAGGTGCAAGTCTGAAATTTTTTGCTTTTTTCTGCTCCTCTTAGCATGATAAAGAAGATTCAAAGAGAGTGAGATGCCAGCTCCTTTCATTCAGTCAGTAGCTTCAAACATTTCTGGTATATGAATAACATGATGTTTTTCAATGGCAAAAATCAATGAATATTGTAAATGCACAAACAGTAATTTCTCCGCATTGCAAGGTGCAATTCTGAAATTTTTTGCTTTTTCCTGATCCTCTTAGCATGATAAAGAAGATTCAAAGAGAGTGAGATGCCAGCTCCTTTCATTCAGTCAGTAGCTTCAAACATTTCTGGTATATGAATAACATGATGTTTTTCAATGGCAAAAATCAATGAATATTGTAAATGCACAAACAGTAATTTCTCCGCATTGCAAGGTGCAAGTCTGAAATTTTTTGCTTTTTCCTGCTCCTCTTCGCATGATAAAGAAGATTCAAAGAGAGTGAGATGCCAGCTACTTTCATTCAGTCAGTAGCTTCAATCATTTCTGGACGTTTTTCAATGGTAAAAATCAATGAATATTGTAAATGCACAAACAGTAATTTCTCCACATTGCAAGGTGCAATTCTGAAATTTTTTGCTTTTTCCTGCTCCTCTTAGCATGATAAAGAAGATTCAAAGAGAGTGAGATGCCAGCTCCTTTCATTCAGTCAGTAGCTTCAAACATTTCTGGTATATGAATAACATGATGTTTTTCAATGGCAAAAATCAATGAATATTGTAAATGCACAAACAGTAATTTCTCCGCATTGCAAGGTGCAATTCTGAAATTTTTTGCTTTTTCCTGCTCCTCTTAGCATGATAAAGAAGATTCAAAGAGAGTGAGATGCCAGCTCCTTTCATTCAGTCAGTAGCTTCAATCATTTCTGGATGTTTTTCAATGGCAAAAATCAATGAATATTGTAAATGCACAAACAGTAATTTCTCCGCATTGCAAGGTGCAATTCTGAAATTTTTTGCTTTTTCCTGCTCCTCTTAGCATGATAAAGAAGATTCAAAGAGAGTGAGATGCCAGCTCCTTTCATTCAGTCAGTAGCTTCAATCATTTCTGGACGTTTTTCAATGGCAAAAATCAATGAATATTGTAAATGCACAAACAGTAATTTCTCCGCATTGCAAGGTGCAATTCTGAAATTTTTTGCTTTTTCCTGCTCCTCTTAGCATGATAAAGAAGATTCAAAGAGAGTGAGATGCCAGCTCCTTTCATTCAGTCAGTACCTTCAATCATTTCTGGACGTTTTTCAATGGCAAAAATCAATGAATATTGTAAATGCACAAACAGTAATTTCTCCGCATTGCAAGGTGCAATTCTGAAATTTTTTGCTTTTTCCCGCTCCTCTTAGCATGATAAAGAAGATTCAAAGAGATTGAGGTGCCAGCTCCTTTCATTCAGTCAGTAGCTTCAAACATTTCTGGTATATGAATAACATGTTTTTCAATGGCAAAAATCAATGAATATTGTAAATGCACAAACAGTAATTTCTCCGCATTGCAAGGTGCAATTCTGAAATTTTTTGCTTTTTCCAGCTCCTCTTAGCATGATAAAGAAGATTCAAAGAGAGTGAGATGCCAGCTCCTTTCATTCAGTCAGTAGCTTCAATCATTTCTGGACGTTTTTCAATGGCAAAAATCAATGAATATTGTAAATGCACAAACAGTAATTTCTCCGCATTGCAAGGTGCAATTCTGAAATTTTTTGCTTTTTCCTGCTCCTCTTAGCATGATAAAGAAGATTCAAAGAGAGTGAGATGCCAGCTCCTTTCATTCAGTCAGTAGCTTCAATCATTTCTGGACGTTTTTCAATGGCAAAAATCAATGAATATTGTAAATGCACAAACAGTAATTTCTCCGCATTGCAAGGTGCAATTCTGAAATTTTTTGCTTTTTCCTGCTCCTCTTAGCATGATAAAGAAGATTCAAAGAGAGTGAGATGCCAGCTCCTTTCATTCAGTCAGTAGCTTCAAACATTTCTGGTATATGAATAACATGATGTTTTTCAATGGCAAAAATCAATGAATATTGTAAATGCACAAACAGTAATTTCTCCGCATTGCAAGGTGCAAGTCTGAAATTTTTTGCTTTTTCCTGCTCCTCTTAGCATGATAAAGAAGATTCAAAGAGAGTGAGATGCCAGCTACTTTCATTCAGTCAGTAGCTTCAATCATTTCTGGACGTTTTTCAATGGTAAAAATCAATGAATATTGTAAATGCACAAACAGTAATTTCTCCACATTGCAAGGTGCAATTCTAAAATTTTTTGCTTTTTCCTGCTCCTCTTAGCATGATAAAGAAGATTCAAAGAGAGTGAGATGCCAGCTCCTTTCATTCAGTCAGTAGCTTCAAACATTTCTGGTATATGAATAACATGATGTTTTTCAATGGCAAAAATCAATGAATATTGTAAATGCACAAACAGTAATTTCTCCGCATTGCAAGGTGCAATTCTGAAATTTTTTGCTTTTTCCTGCTCCTCTTAGCATGATTCAAAGAGAGTGAGATGCCAGCTCCTTTCATTCAGTCAGTAGCTTCAATCATTTCTGGACGTTTTTCAATGGCAAAAATCAATGAATATTGTAAATGCACAAACAGTAATTTCTCCGCATTGCAAGGTGCAATTCTGAAATTTTTTGCTTTTTCCTCCTCCTCTTAGCATGATAAAGAAGATTCAAAGAGAGTGAGATGTCAGCTCCTTTCATTCAGTCAGTAGCTTCAAACATTTCTGGTATATGAATAACATGATGTTTTTCAATGGCAAAAATCAATGAATATTGTAAATGCACAAACAGTAATTTCTCCGCATTGCAAGGTGCAATTCTGAAATTTTTTGCTTTTTCCTGCTCCTCTTAGCATGATAAAGAAGATTCAAAGAGAGTGAGATGCCAGCTCCTTTCATTCAGTCAGTAGCTTCAAACATTTCTGGTATATGAATAACATGATGTTTTTCAATGGTAAAAATCAATGAATATTGTAAATGCACAAACAGTAATTTCTCCGCATTGCAAGGTGCAAGTCTGAAATTTTTTGCTTTTTCCTGCTCCTCTTAGCATGATAAAGAAGATTCAAAGAGAGTGAGATGCCAGCTCCTTTCATTCAGTCAGTAGCTTCAATCATTTCTGGACGTTTTTCAATGGTAAAAATCAATGAATATTGTAAATGCACAAACAGTAATTTCTCCACATTGCAAGGTGCAATTCTGAAGTTTTTTGCTTTTTCCTGCTCCTCTTAGCATGATAAAGAAGATTCAAAGAGATTGAGATGCCAGCTCCTTTCATTCAGTCAGTAGCTTCAAACATTTCTGGTATATGAATAACATGATGTTTTTCAATGGAAAAAATCAATGAATATTGTAAATGCACAAACAGTAATTTCTCCGCATTGCAAGGTGCAATTCTGAAATTTTTTGCTTTTTCCTGCTCCTCTTAGCATGATAAAGAAGATTCAAAGAGAGTGAGATGCCAGCTCCTTTCATTCAGTCAGTAGCTTCAAACATTTCTGGTATATCAATAACATGATGTTTTTCAATGGCAAAAATCAATGAATATTGTAAATGCACAAACAGTAATTTCTCCGCATTGCAAGGTGCAAGTCTGAAATTTTTTGCTTTTTCCTGCTCCTCTTAGCATGATAAAGAAGATTCAAAGAGAGTGAGATGCCAGCTACTTTCAGTCAGTAGCTTCAATCATTTCTGGACGTTTTTCAATGGTAAAAATCAATGAATATTGTAAATGCACAAACAGTAATTTCTCCACATTGCAAGGTGCAATTCTGAAATTTTTTGCTTTTTCCTGCTCCTCTTAGCATGATAAAGAAGATTCAAAGAGAGTGAGATGCCAGCTCCTTTCATTCAGTCAGTAGCTTCAAACATTTCTGGTATATGAATAACATGATGTTTTTCAATGGCAAAAATCAATGAATATTGTAAATGCACAAACAGTAATTTCTCCGCATTGCAAGGTGCAATTCTGAAATTTTTTGCTTTTTCCTGCTCCTCTTAGCACGATAAAGATTCAAAGAGAGTGAGATGCCAGCTCCTTTCATTCAGTCAGTAGCTTCAATCATTTCTGGACGTTTCTCAATGGCAAAAATCAATGAATATTGTAAATGCACAAACTGTAATTTCTCCGCATTGCAAGGTGCAATTCTGAAATTTTTTGCTTTTTCCTGCTCCTCTTAGCATGATAAAGAAGATTCAAAGAGAGTGAGATGCCAGCTCCTTTCATTCAGTCAGTAGCTTCAATCATTTCTGGACGTTTTTCAATGGCAAAAATCAATGAATTTTGTAAATGCACAAACAGTAATTTCTCAGCATTGCAAGGTGCAATTCTGAAATTTTTTGCTTTTTCCTGCTCCTCTTAGCATGATAAAGAAGATTCAAAGAGAGTGAGATGCCAGCTCCTTTCATTCAGTCAGTACCTTCAATCATTTCTGGACGTTTTTCAATGGCAAAAATCAATGAATATTGTAAATGCACAAACAGTAATTTCTCCGCATTGCAAGGTGCAATTCTGAAATTTTTTGCTTTTTCACGCTCCTCTTAGCATGATAAAGAAGATTCAAAGAGAGTGAGGTGCCAGTTCCTTTCATTCAGTCAGTAGCTTCAAACATTTCTGGTATATGAATAACATGTTTTTCAATGGCAAAAATCAATGAATATTGTAAATGCACAAACAGTAATTTCTCCGCATTGCAAGGTGCAATTCTGAAATTTTTTGCTTTTTCCTGCTCCTCTTAGCATGATAAAGAAGATTCAAAGAGAGTGAGATGCCAGCTCCTTTCATTCAGTCAGTAGCTTCAATCATTTCTGGACGTTTTTCAATGGCAAAAATCAATGATTATTGTAAATGCACAAACAGTAATTTCTCCGCATTGCAAGGTGCAATTCTGAAATTTTTTGCTTTTTCCTGCTCCTCTTAGCATGATAAAGAAGATTCAAAGAGAGTGAGATGCCAGCTCCTTTCATTCAGTCAGTAGCTTCAATCATTTCTGGACGTTTTTCAATGGCAAAAATCAATGAATATTGTAAATGCACAAACAGTAATTTCTCCGCATTGCAAGGTGCAATTCTGAAATTTTTTGCTTTTTCCTGCTCCTCTTAGCATGATAAAGAAGATTCAAAGAGAGTGAGATGCCAGCTCCTTTCATTCAGTCAGTAGCTTCAAACATTTCTGGTATATGAATAACATGATGTTTTTCAATGGCAAAAATCAATGAATATTGTAAATGCACAAACAGTAATTTCTCCGCATTGCAAGGTGCAAGTCTGAAATTTTTTGCTTTTTCCTGCTCGTCTTAGCATGATAAAGAAGATTCAAAGAGAGTGAGATGCCAGCTACTTTCATTCAGTCAGTAGCTTCAATCATTTCTGGACGTTTTTCAATGGTAAAAATCAATGAATATTGTAAATGCACAAACAGTAATTTCTCCACATTGCAAGGTGCAATTCTGAAATTTTTTGCTTTTTCCTGCTCCTCTTAGCATGATAAAGAAGATTCAAAGAGAGTGAGGTGCCAGCTCCTTTCATTCAGTCAGTAGCTTCAAACATTTCTGGTATATGAATAACATGTTTTTCAATGGCAAAAATCAATGAATATTGTAAATGCACAAACAGTAATTTCTCCGCATTGCAAGGTGCAATTCTGAAATTTTTTGCTTTTTCCTGCTCCTCTTAGCATGATAAAGAAGATTCAAAGAGAGTGAGATGCCAGCTCCTTTCATTCAGTCAGTAGCTTCAATAATTTCTGGACGTTTTTCAATGGCAAAAATCAATGAATATTGTAAATGCACAAACAGTAATTTCTCCGCATTGCAAGGTGCAATTCTGAAATTTTTTGCTTTTTCCTGCTCCTCTTAGCATGATAAAGAAGATTCAAAGAGAGTGAGATGCCAGCTCCTTTCATTCAGTCAGTAGCTTCAATCATTTCTGGACGTTTTTCAATGGCAAAAATCAATGAATATTGTAAATGCACAAACAGTAATTTCTCCGCATTGCAAGGTGCAATTCTGAATTTTTTTACTTTTTCCTGCTCCTCTTAGCATGATAAAGAAGATTCAAAGAGAGTGAGATGCCAGCTCCTTTCATTCAGTCAGTAGCTTCAATCATTTCTGGTATATGAATAACATGATGTTTTTCAATCGCAAAAATCAATGAATATTGTAAATGCACAAACTGTAATTTCTCCGCATTGCAAGGTGCAATTCTGAAATTTTTTGCTTTTTCCTGCTCCTCTTAGCATGATAAAGAAGATTCAAAGTGAGTCAGATGCCAGCTCCTTTCATTCAGTCAGTAGCTTCAATCATTTCTGGACGTTTTTCAATGGCAAAAATCAATGAATATTGTAAATGCACAAACAGTAATTTCTCCGCATTGCAAGGTGCAATTCTGAAATTCTTTGCTTTTTCCTGCTCCTCTAAGCATGATAAAGAAGATTCAAAGAGAGTGAGATGCCAGATCCTTTCCTTCAGTCAGTAGCTTCAATCATTTCTGGTATATGAATAACATGATGTTTTTCAATGGCAAAAATCAATGAATTTTGTAAATGCACAAACAGTAATTTCTCCGCATTGCAAGGCGCAATTCTGAAATTTTTTACTTTTTCCTGCTCCTCTTAGCATGATAAAGAAGATTCAAAGAGAGTGAGATGCCAGCTCCTTTCATTCAGTCAGTAGCTTCAATCATTTCTGGTATATGAATAACATGATGTTTTTCAATGGCAAAAATCAATGAATATTGTAAATGCACAAACAGTAATTTCTCCGCATTGCAAGGTGCAATTCTGAAATTTTTTGCTTTTTCCTGCTCCTCTTAGCATGATAAAGAAGATTCAAAGAGAGTGAGATGCCAGCTCCTTTCATTCAGTCAGTAGCTTCAATCATTTCTGGACGTTTTTCAATGGCAAAAATCAATGAATATTGTAAATGCACAAACAGTAATTTCTCCGCATTGCAAGGTGCAATTCTGAAATTTTTTGCTTTTTCCTGCTCCTCTTAGCATGATAAAGAAGATTCAAAGAGAGTGAGATGCCAGCTCCTTTCATTCAGTCAGTAGCTTCAATCATTTCTGGTATATGAATAACATGATGTTTTTCAATCGCAAAAATCAATGAATATTGTAAATGCACAAACAGTAATTTCTCCGCATTGCAAGGTGCAATTCTGAAATTTTTTGCTTTTTCCTGCTCCTCTTAGCATGATAAAGAAGATTCAAAGAGAGTGAGATGCCAGCTCCTTTCATTCAGTCAGTAGCTTCAATCATTTCTGGACGTTTTTCAATGGCAAAAACCAATGAATATTGTAAATGCACAAACAGTAATTTCTCCGCATTGCAAGGTGCAATTCTGAAACTTTTTGCTTTTTCCTGCTCCTCTTAGCATGATAAAGAAGATTCAAAGAGAGTGAGATGCCAGATCCTTTCCTTCAGTCAGTAGCTTCAATCATTTCTGGTATATGAATAACATGATGTTTTTCAATGGCAAAAATCAATGAATTTTGTAAATGCACAAACAGTAATTTCTCCGCATTGCAAGGCGCAATTCTGAAATTTTTTGCTTTTTCCTGCTCCTCTTAGCATGATAAAGAAGATTCAAAGAGAGTGAGATGCCAGCTCCTTTCATTCAGTCAGTAGCTTCAATCATTTCTGGACATTTTTCAATGGCAAAAATCAATGAATATTGTAAATGCACAAACAGTAATTTCTCCGCATTGCAAGGTGCAATTCTGAAATTTTTTGCTTTTTCCTGCTCCTCTTAGCATGATAAAGAAGATTCAAAGAGAGTGAGATGCCAGCTCCTTTCATTCAGTCAGTAGCTTCAATCATTTCTGGACGTTTTTCAATGGCAAAAATCAATGAATATTGTAAATGCACAAACAGTAATTTCTCCGCATTGCAAGGTGCAATTCTGAAATTTTTTGCTTTTTCCTGCTCCTCTTAGCATGATAAAGAAGATTCAAAGAGAGTGAGATGCCAGCTCCTTTCATTCAGTCAGTAGCTTCAATCATTTCTGGACGTTTTTCAATGGCAAAAATCAATGAATATTGTAAATGCACAAACAGTAATTTCTCCGCATTGCAAGGTGCAATTCTGAAATTTTTTGCTTTTTCCTGCTCCTCTTAGCATGATAAAGAAGATTCAAAGAGAGTGAGATGCCAGATCCTTTCCTTCAGTCAGTAGCTTCAATCATTTCTGGTATATGAATAACATGATGTTTTTCAATGGCAAAAATCAATGAATTTTGTAAATGCACAAACAGTAATTTCTCCGCATTGCAAGGCGCAATTCTGAAATTTTTTGCTTTTTCCTGCTCCTCTTAGCATGATAAAGAAGATTCAAAGAGAGTGAGATGCCAGCTCCTTTCATTCAGTCAGTAGCTTCAATCATTTCTGGACGTTTTTCAATGGCAAAAATCAATGAATATTGTAAATGCACAAACAGTAATTTCTCCGCATTGCAAGGTGCAATTCTGAAATTTTTTGCTTTTTCCTGCTCCTCTTAGCATGATAAAGAAGATTCAAAGAGAGTGAGATGCCAGCTCCTTTCATTCAGTCAGTAGCTTCAATCATTTCTGGACGTTTTTCAATGGCAAAAATCAATGAATATTGTAAATGCACAAACAGTAATTTCTCCGCATTGCAAGGTGCAATTCTGAAATTTTTTGCTTTTTCCTGCTCCTCTTAGCATGATAAAGAAGATTCAAAGAGAGTGAGATGCCAGCTCCTTTCATTCAGTCAGTAGCTTCAATCATTTCTGGACGTTTTTCAATGGCAAAAACCAATGAATATTGTAAATGCACAAACAGTAATTTCTCCGCATTGCAAGGTGCAATTCTGAAACTTTTTGCTTTTTCCTGCTCCTCTTAGCATGATAAAGAAGATTCAAAGAGAGTGAGATGCCAGATCCTTTCCTTCAGTCAGTAGCTTCAATCATTTCTGGTATATGAATAACATGATGTTTTTCAATGGCAAAAATCAATGAATTTTGTAAATGCACAAACAGTAATTTCTCCGCATTGCAAGGCGCAATTCTGAAATTTTTTGCTTTTTCCTGCTCCTCTTAGCATGATAAAGAAGATTCAAAGAGAGTGAGATGCCAGCTCCTTTCATTCAGTCAGTAGCTTCAATCATTTCTGGACATTTTTCAATGGCAAAAATCAATGAATATTGTAAATGCACAAACAGTAATTTCTCCGCATTGCAAGGTGCAATTCTGAAATTTTTTGCTTTTTCCTGCTCCTCTTAGCATGATAAAGAAGATTCAAAGAGAGTGAGATGCCAGCTCCTTTCATTCAGTCAGTAGCTTCAATCATTTCTGGACGTTTTTCAATGGCAAAAATCAATGAATATTGTAAATGCACAAACAGTAATTTCTCCGCATTGCAAGGTGCAATTCTGAAATTTTTTGCTTTTTCCTGCTCCTCTTAGCATGATAAAGAAGATTCAAAGAGAGTGAGATGCCAGCTCCTTTCATTCAGTCAGTAGCTTCAATCATTTCTGGACGTTTTTCAATGGCAAAAATCAATGAATATTGTAAATGCACAAACAGTAATTTCTCCACATTGCAAGGTGCAATTCTGAAATTTTTTGCTTTTTCCTGCTCCTCTTAGCATGATAAAGAAGATTCAAAGAGAGTGAGATGCCAGATCCTTTCCTTCAGTCAGTAGCTTCAATCATTTCTGGTATATGAATAACATGATGTTTTTCAATGGCAAAAATCAATGAATTTTGTAAATGCACAAACAGTAATTTCTCCGCATTGCAAGGCGCAATTCTGAAATTTTTTGCTTTTTCCTGCTCCTCTTAGCATGATAAAGAAGATTCAAAGAGAGTGAGATGCCAGCTCCTTTCATTCAGTCAGTAGCTTCAATCATTTCTGGACATTTTTCAATGGCAAAAATCAATGAATATTGTAAATGCACAAACAGTAATTTCTCCGCATTGCAAGGTGCAATTCTGAAATTTTTTGCTTTTTCCTGCTCCTCTTAGCATGATAAAGAAGATTCAAAGAGAGTGAGATGCCAGCTCCTTTCATTCAGTCAGTAGCTTCAATCATTTCTGGACGTTTTTCAATGGCAAAAATCAATGAATATTGTAAATGCACAAACAGTAATTTCTCCGCATTGCAAGGTGCAATTCTGAAATTTTTTGCTTTTTCCTGCTCCTCTTAGCATGATAAAGAAGATTCAAAGAGAGTGAGATGCCAGCTCCTTTCATTCAGTCAGTAGCTTCAATCATTTCTGGACGTTTTTCAATGGCAAAAATCAATGAATATTGTAAATGCACAAACAGTAATTTCTCCGCATTGCAATGTGCAATTCTGACATTTTTTGCTTTTTCCTGCTCCTCTTAGCATGATAAAGAAGATTCAAAGAGAGTGAGATGCCAGCTCCTTTCATTCAGTCAGTAGCTTCAAACATTTCTGGTACATTAATAACATGATGTTTTTCAATGGCAAAAATCAATGAATATTGTAAATGCACAAACAGTAATTTCTCCGCATTGCAAGGTGCAATTCTGAAATTTTTTGCTTTTTCCTGCTCCTCTTAGCATGATAAAGAAGATTCAAAGAGAGTGAGATGCCAGCTCCTTTCGTTCAGTCAGTAGCTTCAATCATTTCTGGACGTTTTTCAATGGCAAAAATCATTGAATATTATAAATGCACAAACAGTAATTTCTCCGCATTGCAAGGTGCAATTCTGAAATTTTTTACTTTTTCCTGCTCCTCTTAGCATGATAAAGAAGATTCAAAGAGAGTGAGATGCCAGCTCCTTTCATTCAGTCAGTAGCTTCAATCATTTCTGGTATATGAATAACATGATGTTTTTCAATGGCAAAAATCAATGAATATTGTAAATGCACAAACAGTAATTTCTCCGCATTGCAAGGTGCAATTCTGAAATTTTTTGCTTTTTCCTGCTCCTCTTAGCATGATAAAGAAGATTCAAAGAGAGTGAGATGCCAGCTCCTTTCATTCAGTCAGTAGCTTCAATCATTTCTGGACGTTTTTCAATGGCAAAAATCAATGAATATTGTAAATGCACAAACAGTAATTTCTCCGCATTGCAAGGTGCAATTCTGAAATTTTTTGCTTTTTCCTGCTCCTCTTAGCATGATAAACAAGATTCAAAGAGAGTGAGATGCCAGCTCCTTTCATTCAGTCAGTAGCTTCAATCATTTCTGGACGTTTTTCAATGGCAAAAATCATTGAATATTGTAAATGCACAAACAGTAATTTCTCCGCATTGCAAGGTGCAATTCTGAAATTTTTTACTTTTTCCTGCTCCTCTTAGCATGATAAAGAAGATTCAGAGTGAGATGCCAGCTCCTTTCATTCAGTCAGTAGCTTCAATCATTTCTGGTATATGAATAACATGATGTTTTTCAATGGCAAAAATCAATGAATATTGTAAATGCACAAACAGTAATTTCTCCGCATTGCAAGGTGCAATTCTGAAATTTTTTGCTTTTTCCTGCTCCTCTTAGCATGATAAAGAAGATTCAAAGAGAGTGAGATGCCAGCTCCTTTCATTCAGTCAGTAGCTTCAATCATTTCTGGTATATGAATAACATGATGTTTTTCAATAGCAAAAATCAATGAATATTGGAAATGCACAAACAGTAATTTCTCCGCATTGCAAGGTGCAATTCTGAAATTTTTTGCTTTTTCCTGCTCCTCTTAGCATGATAAAGAAGATTCAAAGAGAGTGAGATGCCAGCTCCTTTCATTCAGTCAGTAGCTTCAATCATTTCTGGACGTTTTTCAATGGCAAAAATCAATGAATATTGTAAATGCACAAACAGTAATTTCTCCGCATTGCAAGGTGCAATTCTGAAATTTTTTACTTTTTCCTGCTCCTCTTAGCATGATAAAGAAGATTCAAAGAGAGTGAGATGCCAGCTCCTTTCATTCAGTCAGTAGCTTCAATCATTTCTGGTATATGAATAACATGATGTTTTTCAATCGCAAAAATCAATGAATATTGTAAATGCACAAACAGTAATTTCTCCGCATTGCAAGGTGCAATTCTGAAATTTTTTGCTTTTTCCTGCTCCTCTTAGCATAATAAAGAAGATTCAAAGAGAGTGAGATGCCAGCTCCTTTCATTCAGTCAGTAGCTTCAATCATTTCTGGACGTTTTTCAATGGCAAAAATCAATGAATATTGTAAATGCACAAACAGTAATTTCTCCGCATTGCAAGGTGCAATTCTGAAATTTTTTGCTTTTTCCTGCTCCTCTAAGCATGATAAAGAAGATTCAAAGAGAGTGAGATGCCATATCCTTTCCTTCAGTCAGTAGCTTCAATCATTTCTGGTATATGAATAACATGATGTTTTTCAATGGCAAAAATCAATGAATTTTGTAAATGCACAAACAGTAATTTCTCCGCATTGCAAGGCGCAATTCTGAAATTTTTTGCTTTTTCCTGCTCCTCTTAGCATGATAAAGAAGATTCAAAGAGAGTGAGATGCCAGCTCCTTTCATTCAGTCAGTAGCTTCAATCATTTCTGGACATTTTTCAATGGCAAAAATCAATGAATATTGTAAATGCACAAACAGTAATTTCTCCGCATTGCAAGGTGCAATTCTGAAATTTTTTGCTTTTTCCTGCTCCTCTTAGCATGATAAAGAAGATTCAAAGAGAGTGAGATGCCAGCTCCTTTCATTCAGTCAGTAGCTTCAATCATTTCTGGACGTTTTTCAATGGCAAAAATCAATGAATATTGTAAATGCACAAACAGTAATTTCTCCGCATTGCAAGGTGCAATTCTGAAATTTTTTGCTTTTTCCTGCTCCTCTTAGCATGATAAAGAAGATTCAAAGAGAGTGAGATGCCAGCTCCTTTCATTCAGTCAGTACCTTCAATCATTTCTGGACGTTTTTCAATGGCAAAAATCAATGAATATTGTAAATGCACAAACAGTAATTTCTCCGCATTGCAAGGTGCAATTCTGAAATTTTTTGCTTTTTCCTGCTCCTCTTAGCATGAAAAAGAAGATTCAAAGAGAGTGAGATGCCAGCTCCTTTCATTCAGTCAGTAGCTTCAATCATTTCTGGACGTTTTTCAATGGCAAAAATCAATGAATATTGTAAATGCACAAACTGTAATTTCTCCGCATTGCAAGGTGCAATTCTGAAATTTTTTGCTTTTTCCTGCTCCTCTTAGCATGATAAAGAAGATTCAAAGAGAGTGAGATGCCAGCTCCTTTCATTCAGTCAGTAGCTTCAATCATTTCTGGTATATGAATAACATGATGTTTTTCAGTAGCAAAAATCAATGAATATTGTAAATGCACAAACAGTAATTTCTCCGCATTGCAAGGTGCAATTCTGAAATTTTTTGCTTTTTCCTGCTCCTCTTAGCATGATAAAGAAGATTCAAAGAGAGTGAGATGCCAGCTCCTTTCATTCAGTCAGTAGCTTCAATCATTTCTGGACGTTTTTCAATGGCAAAAATCAATGAATATTGTAAATGCACAAACAGTAATTTCTCCGCATTGCAAGGTGCAATTCTGAAATTTTTTGCTTTTTCCTGCTCCTCTTAGCATGATAAACAAGATTCAAAGAGAGTGAGATGCCAGCTCCTTTCATTCAGTCAGTAGCTTCAATCATTTCTGGACGTTTTTCAATGGCAAAAATCATTGAATATTGTAAATGCACAAACAGTAATTTCTCCGCATTGCAAGGTGCAATTCTGAAATTTTTTACTTTTTCCTGCTCCTCTTAGCATGATAAAGAAGATTCAAAGAGAGTGAGATGCCAGCTCCTTTCATTCAGTCAGTAGCTTCAATCATTTCTGGTATATGAATAACATGATGTTTTTCAATCGCAAAAATCAATGAATATTGTAAATGCACAAACTGTAATATCTCCGCATTGCAAGGTGCAATTCTGAAATTTTTTGCTTTTTCCTGCTCCTCTTAGCATGATAAAGAAGATTCAAAGAGAGTGAGATGCCAGCTCCTTTCATTCAGTCAGTAGCTTCAATCATTTCTGGACGTTTTTCAATGGCAAAAATCAATGAATATTGTAAATGCACAAACAGTAATTTCTCCGCATTGCAAGGTGCAATTCTGAAATTTTTTGCTTTTTCCTGCTCCTCTTAGCATGATAAAGAAGATTCAAAGAGAGTGAGATGCCAGATCCTTTCCTTCAGTCAGTAGCTTCAATCATTTCTGGTATATGAATAACATGATGTTTTTCAATGGCAAAAATCAATGAATTTTGTAAATGCACAAACAGTAATTTCTCCGCATTGCAAGGCGCAATTCTGAAATTTTTTGCTTTTTCCTGCTCCTCTTAGCATGATAAAGAAGATTCAAAGAGAGTGAGATGCCAGCTCCTTTCATTCAGTCAGTAGCTTCAATCATTTCTGGACATTTTTCAATGGCAAAAATCAATGAATATTGTAAATGCACAAACAGTAATTTCTCCGCATTGCAAGGTGCAATTCTGAAATTTTTTGCTTTTTCCTGCTCCTCTTAGCATGATAAAGAAGATTCAAAGAGAGTGAGATGCCAGCTCCTTTCATTCAGTCAGTAGCTTCAATCATTTCTGGACGTTTTTCAATGGCAAAAATCAATGAATATTGTAAATGCACAAACAGTAATTTCTCCGCATTGCAAGGTGCAATTCTGAAATTTTTTGCTTTTTCCTGCTCCTCTAAGCATGATAAAGAAGATTCAAAGAGAGTGAGATGCCATATCCTTTCCTTCAGTCAGTAGCTTCAATCATTTCTGGTATATGAATAACATGATGTTTTTCAATGGCAAAAATCAATGAATTTTGTAAATGCACAAACAGTAATTTCTCCGCATTGCAAGGCGCAATTCTGAAATTTTTTGCTTTTTCCTGCTCCTCTTAGCATGATAAAGAAGATTCAAAGAGAGTGAGATGCCAGCTCCTTTCATTCAGTCAGTAGCTTCAATCATTTCTGGACATTTTTCAATGGCAAAAATCAATGAATATTGTAAATGCACAAACAGTAATTTCTCCGCATTGCAAGGTGCAATTCTGAAATTTTTTGCTTTTTCCTGCTCCTCTTAGCATGATAAAGAAGATTCAAAGAGAGTGAGATGCCAGCTCCTTTCATTCAGTCAGTAGCTTCAATCATTTCTGGACGTTTTTCAATGGCAAAAATCAATGAATATTGTAAATGCACAAACAGTAATTTCTCCGCATTGCAAGGTGCAATTCTGAAATTTTTTGCTTTTTCCTGCTCCTCTTAGCATGATAAAGAAGATTCAAAGAGAGTGAGATGCCAGCTCCTTTCATTCAGTCAGTACCTTCAATCATTTCTGGACGTTTTTCAATGGCAAAAATCAATGAATATTGTAAATGCACAAACAGTAATTTCTCCGCATTGCAAGGTGCAATTCTGAAATTTTTTGCTTTTTCCTGCTCCTCTTAGCATGATAAAGAAGATTCAAAGAGAGTGAGATGCCAGCTCCTTTCATTCAGTCAGTAGCTTCAATCATTTCTGGACGTTTTTCAATGGCAAAAATCAATGAATATTGTAAATGCACAAACTGTAATTTCTCCGCATTGCAAGGTGCAATTCTGAAATTTTTTGCTTTTTCCTGCTCCTCTTAGCATGATAAAGAAGATTCAAAGAGAGTGAGATGCCAGCTCCTTTCATTCAGTCAGTAGCTTCAATCATTTCTGGTATATGAATAACATGATGTTTTTCAATAGCAAAAATCAATGAATATTGTAAATGCACAAACAGTAATTTCTCCGCATTGCAAGGTGCAATTCTGAAATTTTTTGCTTTTTCCTGCTCCTCTTAGCATGATAAAGAAGATTCAAAGAGAGTGAGATGCCAGCTCCTTTCATTCAGTCAGTAGCTTCAATCATTTCTGGACGTTTTTCAATGGCAAAAATCAATGAATATTGTAAATGCACAAACAGTAATTTCTCCGCATTGCAAGGTGCAATTCTGAAATTTTTTGCTTTTTCCTGCTCCTCTTAGCATGATAAACAAGATTCAAAGAGAGTGAGATGCCAGCTCCTTTCATTCAGTCAGTAGCTTCAATCATTTCTGGACGTTTTTCAATGGCAAAAATCATTGAATATTGTAAATGCACAAACAGTAATTTCTCCGCATTGCAAGGTGCAATTCTGAAATTTTTTACTTTTTCCTGCTCCTCTTAGCATGATAAAGAAGATTCAAAGAGAGTGAGATGCCAGCTCCTTTCATTCAGTCAGTAGCTTCAATCATTTCTGGTATATGAATAACATGATGTTTTTCAATCGCAAATATCAATGAATATTGTAAATGCACAAACTGTAATTTCTCCGCATTGCAAGGTGCAATTCTGAAATTTTTTGCTTTTTCCTGCTCCTCTTAGCATGATAAAGAAGATTCAAAGAGAGTGAGATGCCAGCTCCTTTCATTCAGTCAGTAGCTTCAATCATTTCTGGACGTTTTTCAATGGCAAAAATCAATGAATATTGTAAATGCACAAACAGTAATTTCTCCGCATTGCAAGGTGCAATTCTGAAATTTTTTGCTTTTTCCTGCTCCTCTTAGCATGATAAAGAAGATTCAAAGAGAGTGAGATGCCAGATCCTTTCCTTCAGTCAGTAGCTTCAATCATTTCTGGTATATGAATAACATGATGTTTTTCAATGGCAAAAATCAATGAATTTTGTAAATGCACAAACAGTAATTTCTCCGCATTGCAAGGCGCAATTCTGAAATTTTTTGCTTTTTCCTGCTCCTCTTAGCATGATAAAGAAGATTCAAAGAGAGTGAGATGCCAGCTCCTTTCATTCAGTCAGTAGCTTCAATCATTTCTGGACATTTTTCAATGGCAAAAATCAATGAATATTGTAAATGCACAAACAGTAATTTCTCCGCATTGCAAGGTGCAATTCTGAAATTTTTTGCTTTTTCCTGCTCCTCTTATCATGATAAAGAAGATTCAAAGAGAGTGAGATGCCAGCTCCTTTCATTCAGTCAGTAGCTTCAATCATTTCTGGACGTTTTTCAATGGCAAAAATCAATGAATATTGTAAATGCACAAACAGTAATTTCTCCGCATTGCAAGGTGCAATTCTGAAATTTTTTGCTTTTTCCTGCTCCTCTTAGCATGATAAAGAAGATTCAAAGAGAGTGAGATGCCAGCTCCTTTCATTCAGTCAGTAGCTTCAATCATTTCTGGACGTTTTTCATTGGCAAAAATCAATGAATATTGTAAATGCACAAACAGTAATTTCTCCGCATTGCAAGGTGCAATTCTGAAATTTTTTGCTTTTTCCTGCTCCTCTTAGCATGATAAAGAAGATTCAAAGAGAGTGAGATGCCAGATCCTTTCCTTCAGTCAGTAGCTTCAATCATTTCTGGTATATGAATAACATGATGTTTTTCAATGGCAAAATTCAATGAATTTTGTAAATGCACAAACAGTAATTTCTCCGCATTGCAAGGCGCAATTCTGAAATTTTTTGCTTTTTCCTGCTCCTCTTAGCATGATAAAGAAGATTCAAAGAGAGTGAGATGCCAGCTCCTTTCATTCAGTCAGTAGCTTCAATCATTTCTGGACATTTTTCAATGGCAAAAATCAATGAATATTGTAAATGCACAAACAGTAATTTCTCCGCATTGCAAGGTGCAATTCTGAAATTTTTTGCTTTTTCCTGCTCCTCTTAGCATGATAAAGAAGATTCAAAGAGAGTGAGATGCCAGCTCCTTTCATTCAGTCAGTAGCTTCAATCATTTCTGGACGTTTTTCAATGGCAAAAATCAATGAATATTGTAAATGCACAAACAGTAATTTCTCCGCATTGCAAGGTGCAATTCTGAAATTTTTTGCTTTTTCCTGCTCCTCTTAGCATGATAAAGAACATTCAAAGAGAGTGAGATGCCAGCTCCTTTCATTCAGTCAGTAGCTTCAATCATTTCTGGACGTTTTTCAATGGCAAAAATCAATGAATATTGTAAATGCACAAACAGTAATTTCTCCGCATTGCAATGTGCAATTCTGAAATTTTTTGCTTTTTCCTGCTCCTCTTAGCATGATAAAGAAGATTCAAAGAGAGTGAGATGCCAGCTCCTTTCATTCAGTCAGTAGCTTCAATCATTTCTGGACATTTTTCAATGGCAAAAATCAATGAATATTGTAAATGCACAAACAGTAAATTCTCCGCATTGCAAGGTGCAATTCTGAAATTTTTTGCTTTTTCCTGCTCCTCTTAGCATGATAAAGAAGATTCAAAGAGAGTGAGATGCCAGCTCCTTTCATTCAGTCAGTAGCTTCAATCATTTCTGGACGTTTTTCAATGACAAAAATCAATGAATATTGTAAATGCACAAACAGTAATTTCTCTGCATTGCAAGGTGCAATTCTGAAATTTTTTGCTTTTTCCTGCTCCTCTTAGCATGATAAAGAAGATTCAAAGAGAGTGAGATGCCAGATCCTTTCCTTCAGTCAGTAGCTTCAATCATTTCTGGTATATGAATAACATGATATTTTTCAATGGCAAAAATCAATGAATTTTGTAAATGCACAAACAGTAATTTCTCCGCATTGCAAGGCGCAATTCTGAAATTTTTTGCTTTTTCCTGCTCCTCTTAGCATGATAAAGAAGATTCAAAGAGAGTGAGATGCCAGCTCCTTTCATTCAGTCAGTAGCTTCAATCATTTCTGGACATTTTTCAATGGCAAAAATCAATGAATATTGTAAATGCACAAACAGTAATTTCTCCGCATTGCAAGGTGCAATTCTGAAATTTTTTGCTTTTTCCTGCTCCTCTTAGCATGATAAAGAAGATTCAAAGAGAGTGAGATGCCAGCTCCTTTCATTCAGTCAGTAGCTTCAATCATTTCTGGACGTTTTTCAATGGCAAAAATCAATGAATATTGTAAATGCACAAACAGTAATTTCTCCGCATTGCAAGGTGCAATTCTGAAATTTTTTGCTTTTTCCTGCTCCTCTTAGCATTATAAAGAAGATTCAAAGAGAGTGAGATGCCAGCTCCTTTCATTCAGTCAGTAGCTTCAATCATTTCTGGACGTTTTTCAATGGCAAAAATCAATGAATATTGTAAATGCACAAACAGTAATTTCTCCGCATTGCAAGGTGCAATTCTGAAATTTTTTGCTTTTTCCTGCTCCTCTTAGCATGATAAAGAAGATTCAAAGAGAGTGAGATGCCAGATCCTTTCCTTCAGTCAGTAGCTTCAATCATTTCTGGTATATGAATAACATGATGTTTTTCAATGGCAAAAATCAATGAATTTTGTAAATGCACAAACAGTAATTTCTCCGCATTGCAAGGCGCAATTCTGAAATTTTTTGCTTTTTCCTGCTCCTCTTAGCATGATAAAGAAGATTCAAAGAGAGTGAGATGCCAGCTCCTTTCATTCAGTCAGTAGCTTCAATCATTTCTGGACATTTTTCAATGGCAAAAATCAATGAATATTGTAAATGCACAAACAGTAATTTCTCCGCATTGCAAGGTGCAATTCTGAAATTTTTTGCTTTATCCTGCTCCTCTTAGCATGATAAAGAAGATTCAAAGAGAGTGAGATGCCAGCTCCTTTCATTCAGTCAGTAGCTTCAATCATTTCTGGACGTTTTTCAATGGCAAAAATCAATGAATATTGTAAATGCACAAACAGTAATTTCTCCGCATTGCAAGGTGCAATTCTGAAATTTTTTGCTTTTTCCTGCTCCTCTTAGCATGATAAAGAAGATTCAAAGAGAGTGAGATGCCAGCTCCTTTCATTCAGTCAGTATATTCAATCATTTCTGGACGTTTTTCAATGGCAAAAATCAATGAATATTGTAAATGCACAAACAGTAATTTCTCCGCATTGCAATGTGCAATTCTGAAATTTTTTGCTTTTTCCTGCTCCTCTTAGCATGATAAAGAAGATTCAAAGAGAGTGAGATGCCAGCTCCTTTCATTCAGTCAGTAGCTTCAAACATTTCTGGTACATGAATAACATGATGTTTTTCAATGGCAAAAATCAATGAATATTGTAAATGCACAAACAGTAATTTCTCCGCATTGCAAGGTGCAATTCTGAAATTTTTTGCTTTTTCCTGCTCCTCTTAGCATGATAAAGAAGATTCAAAGAGAGTGAGATGCCAGCTCCTTTCGTTCAGTCAGTAGCTTCAATCATTTCTGGACGTTTTTCAATGGCAAAAATCATTGAATATTATAAATGCACAAACAGTAATTTCTCCACATTGCAAGGTGCAATTCTGAAATTTTTTACTTTTTCCTGCTCCTCTTAGCATGATAAAGAAGATTCAAAGAGAGTGAGATGCCAGCTCCTTTCATTCAGTCAGTAGCTTCAATCATTTCTGGTATATGAATAACATGATGTTTTTCAATGGCAAAAATCAATGAATATTGTAAATGCACAAACAGTAATTTCTCCGCATTGCAAGGTGCAATTCTGAAATTTTTTGCTTTTTCCTGCTCCTCTTAGCATGATAAAGAAGATTCAAAGAGAGTGAGATGCCAGCTCCTTTCATTCAGTCAGTAGCTTCAATCATTTCTGGACGTTTTTCAATGGCAAAAATCAATGAATATTGTAAATGCACAAACAGTAATTTCTCCGCATTGCAAGGTGCAATTCTGAAATTTTTTGCTTTTTCCTGCTCCTCTTAGCATGATAAACAAGATTCAAAGAGAGTGAGATGCCAGCTCATTTCATTCAGTCAGTAGCTTCAATCATTTCTGGACGTTTTTCAATGGCAAAAATCATTGAATATTGTAAATGCACAAACAGTAATTTCTCCGCATTGCAAGGTGCAATTCTGAAATTTTTTACTTTTTCCTGCTCCTCTTAGCATGATAAAGAAGATTCAAAGAGAGTGAGATGCCAGCTCCTTTCATTCAGTCAGTAGCTTCAATCATTTCTGGTATATGAATAACATGATGTTTTTCAATCGCAAAAATCAATGAATATTGTAAATGCACAAACAGTAATTTCTCCGCATTGCAAGGTGCAATTCTGAAATGTTTTGCTTTTTCCTGCTCCTCTTAGCATGATAAAGAAGATTCAAAGAGAGTGAGATGCCAGCTCCTTTCATTCAGTCAGTAGCTTCAATCATTTCTGGACGTTTTTCAATGGCAAAAATCAATGAATATTGTAAATGCACAAACAGTAATTTCTCCGCATTGCAAGGTGCAATTCTGAAATTTTTTGCTTTTTCCTGCTCCTCTAAGCATGATAAAGAAGATTCAAAGAGAGTGAGATGCCAGATCCTTTCCTTCAGTCAGTAGCTTCAATCATTTCTGGTATATGAATAACATGATGTTTTTCAATGGCAAAAATCAATGAATTTTGTAAATGCACAAACAGTAATTTCTCCGCATTGCAAGGCGCAATTCTGAAATTTTTTGCTTTTTCCTGCTCCTCTTAGCATGATAAAGAAGATTCAAAGAGAGTGAGATGCCAGCTCCTTTCATTCAGTCAGTAGCTTCAATCATTTCTGGACATTTTTCAATGGCAAAAATCAATGAATATTGTAAATGCACAAACAGTAATTTCTCCGCATTGCAAGGTGCAATTCTGAAATTTTTTGCTTTTTCCTGCTCCTCTTAGCATGATAAAGAAGATTCAAAGAGAGTGAGATGCCAGCTCCTTTCATTCAGTCAGTACCTTCAATCATTTCTGGACGTTTTTCAATGGCAAAAATCAATGAATATTGTAAATGCACAAACAGTAATTTCTCCGCATTGCAAGGTGCAATTCTGAAATTTTTTGCTTTTTCCTGCTCCTCTTAGCATGATAAAGAAGATTCAAAGAGAGTGAGATGCCAGCTCCTTTCATTCAGTCAGTAGCTTCAATCATTTCTGGACGTTTTTCAATGGCAAAAATCAATGAATATTGTAAATGCACAAACTGTAATTTCTCCGCATTGCAAGGTGCAATTCTGAAATTTTTAGCTTTTTCCTGCTCCTCTTAGCATGATAAAGAAGATTCAAAGAGAGTGAGATGCCAGCTCCTTTCATTCAGTCAGTAGCTTCAATCATTTCTGGTATATGAATAACATGATGTTTTTCAATAGCAAAAATCAATGAATATTGTAAATGCACAAACAGTAATTTCTCCGCATTGCAAGGTGCAATTCTGAAATTTTTTGCTTTTTCCTGCTCCTCTTAGCATGATAAAGAAGATTCAAAGAGAGTGAGATGCCAGCTCCTTTCATTCAGTCAGTAGCTTCAATCATTTCTGGACATTTTTCAATGGCAAAAATCAATGAATATTGTAAATGCACAAACAGTAATTTCTCCGCATTGCAAGGTGCAATTCTGAAATTTTTTGCTTTTTCCTGCTCCTCTTAGCATGATAAAGAAGATTCAAAGAGAGTGAGATGCCAGCTCCTTTCATTCAGTCAGTAGCTTCAATCATTTCTGGACGTTTTTCAATGGCAAAAATCAATGAATATTGTAAATGCACAAACAGTAATTTCTCCGCATTGCAAGGTGCAATTCTGAAATTTTTTGCTTTTTCCTGCTCCTCTTAGCATGATAAAGAAGATTCAAAGAGAGTGAGATGCCAGCTCCTTTCATTCAGTCAGTAGCTTCAATCATTTCTGGACGTTTTTCAATGGCAAAAATCAATGAATATTGTAAATGCACAAACAGTAATTTCTCCGCATTGCAATGTGCAATTCTGAAATTTTTTGCTTTTTCCTGCTCCTCTTAGCATGATAAAGAAGATTCAAAGAGAGTGAGATGCCAACTCCTTTCATTCAGTCAGTAGCTTCAAACATTTCTGGTACATGAATAACATGATGTTTTTCAATGGCAAAAATCAATGAATATTGTAAATGCACAAACAGTAATTTCTCCGCATTGCAAGGTGCAATTCTGAAATTTTTTGCTTTTTCCTGCTCCTCTTAGCATGATAAAGAAGATTCAAAGAGAGTGAGATGCCAGCTCCTTTCGTTCCGTCAGTAGCTTCAATCATTTCTGGACGTTTTTCAATGGCAAAAATCATTGAATATTATAAATGCACAAACAGTAATTTCTCCACATTACAAGGTGCAATTCTGAAATTTTTTACTTTTTCCTGCTCCTCTTAGCATGATAAAGAAGATTCAAAGAGAGTGAGATGCCAGCTCCTTTCATTCAGTCAGTAGCTTCAATCATTTCTGGTATATGAATAACATGATGTTTTTCAATGGCAAAAATCAATGAATATTGTAAATGCACAAACAGTAATTTCTCCGCATTGCAAGGTGCAATTCTGAAATTTTTTGCTTTTTCCTGCTCCTCTTAGCATGATAAAGAAGATTCAAAGAGAGTGAGATGCCAGCTCCTTTCATTCAGTCAGTAGCTTCAATCATTTCTGGACGTTTTTCAATGGCAAAAATCAATGAATATTGTAAATGCACAAACAGTAATTTCTCCGCATTGCAAGGTGCAATTCTGAAATTTTTTGCTTTTTCCTGCTCCTCTTAGCATGATAAACAAGATTCAAAGAGAGTGAGATGCCAGGTCATTTCATTCAGTCAGTAGCTTCAATCATTTCTGGATGTTTTTCAATGGCAAAAATCATTGAATATTGTAAATGCACAAACAGTAATTTCTCCGCATTGCAAGGTGCAATTCTGAAATTTTTTACTTTTTCCTGCTCCTCTTTGCATGATAAAGAAGATTCAAAGAGAGTGAGATGCCAGCTCCTTTCATTCAGTCAGTAGCTTCAATCATTTCTGGACGTTTTTCAATGGCAAAAATCAATGAATATTGTAAATGCACAAACAGTAATTTCTCCGCATTGCAAGGTGCAATTCTGAAATTTTTTGCTTTTTCCTGCTCCTCTTAGCATGATAAAGAAGATTCAAAGAGAGTGAGATGCCAGCTCCTTTCATTCAGTCAGTACCTTCAATCATTTCTGGACGTTTTTCAATGGCAAAAATCAATGAATATTGTAAATGCACAAACAGTAATTTCTCCGCATTGCAAGGTGCAATTCTGAAATTTTTTGCTTTTTCCTGCTCCTCTTAGCATGATAAAGAAGATTCAAAGAGAGTGAGATGCCAGCTCCTTTCATTCAGTCAGTAGCTTCAATCATTTCTGGACGTTTTTCAATGGCAAAATTCAATGAATATTGTAAATGCACAAACTGTAATTTCTCCGCATTGCAAGGTGCAATTCTGAAATTTTTTGCTTTTTCCTGCTCCTCTTAGCATGATAAAGAAGATTCAAAGAGAGTGAGATGCCAGCTCCTTTCATTCAGTCAGTAGCTTCAATCATTTCTGGTATATGAATAACATGATGTTTTTCAATAGCAAAAATCAATGAATATTGTAAATGCACAAACAGTAATTTCTCCGCATTGCAAGGTGCAATTCTGAAATTTTTTGCTTTTTCCTGCTCCTCTTAGCATGATAAAGAAGATTCAAAGAGAGTGAGATGCCAGCTCCTTTCATTCAGTCAGTAGCTTCAATCATTTCTGGATGTTTTTCAATGGCAAAAATCAATGAATATTGTAAATGCACAAACAGTAATTTCTCCGCATTGCAAGGTGCAATTCTGAAATTTTTTACTTTTTCCTGCTCCTCTTAGCATGATAAAGAAGATTCAAAGAGAGTGAGATGCCAGCTCCTTTCATTCAGTCAGTAGCTTCAATCATTTCTGGTATATGAATAACATGATGTTTTTCAATCGCAAAAATCAATGAATATTGTAAATGCACAAACAGTAATTTCTCCGCATTGCAAGGTGCAATTCTGAAATTTTTTGCTTTTTCCTGCTCCTCTTAGCATGATAAAGAAGATTCAAAGAGAGTGAGATGCCAGCTCCTTTCATTCAGTCAGTAGCTTCAATCATTTCTGGACGTTTTTCAATGGCAAAAATCAATGAATATTGTAAATGCACAAACAGTAATTTCTCCGCATTGCAAGGTGCAATTCTGAAATTTTTTGCTTTTTCCTGCTCCTCTAAGCATGATAAAGAAGAATCAAAGAGAGTGAGATGCCAGATCCTTTCCTTCAGTCAGTAGCTTCAATCATTTCTGGTATATGAATAACATGATGTTTTTCAATGGCAAAAATCAATGAATTTTGTAAATGCACAAACAGTAATTTCTCCGCATTGCAAGGCGCAATTCTGAAATTTGTTGCTTTTTCCTGCTCCTCTTAGCATGATAAAGAAGATTCAAAGAGAGTGAGATGCCAGCTCCTTTCATTCAGGCAGTAGCTTCAATCATTTCTGGACATTTTTCAATGGCAAAAATCAATGAATATTGTAAATGCACAAACAGTAATTTCTCCGCATTGCAAGGTGCAATTCTGAAATTTTTTGCTTTTTCCTGCTCCTCTTAGCATGATAAAGAAGATTCAAAGAGAGTGAGATGCCAGCTCCTTTCATTCAGTCAGTAGCTTCAATCATTTCTGGACGTTTTTCAATGGCAAAAATCAATGAATATTGTAAATGCACAAACAGTAATTTCTCCGCATTGCAAGGTGCAATTCTGAAATTTTTTGCTTTTTCCTGCTCCTCTTAGCATGATAAAGAAGATTCAAAGAGAGTGAGATGCCAGCTCCTTTCATTCAGTCAGTACCTTCAATCATTTCTGGACGTTTTTCAATGGCAAAAATCAATGAATATTGTAAATGCACAAACAGTAATTTCTCCGCATTGCAAGGTGCAATTCTGAAATTTTTTGCTTTTTCCTGCTCCTCTTAGCATGATAAAGAAGATTCAAAGAGAGTGAGATGCCAGCTCCTTTCATTCAGTCAGTAGCTTCAATCATTTCTGGACGTTTTTCAATGGCAAAAATCAATGAATATTGTAAATGCACAAACTGTAATTTCTCCGCATTGCAAGGTGCAATTCTGAAATTTTTTGCTTTTTCCTGCTCCTCTTAGCATGATAAAGAAGATTCAAAGAGAGTGAGATGCCAGCTCCTTTCATTCAGTCAGTAGCTTCAATCATTTCTGGTATATGAATAACATGATGTTTTTCAATCGCAAAAATCAATGAATATTGTAAATGCACAAACAGTAATTTCTCCGCATTGCAAGGTGCAATTCTGAAATTTTTTTGCTTTTTCCTGCTCCTCTTAGCATGATAAAGAAGATTCAAAGAGAGTGAGATGCCAGCTCCTTTCCTTCAGTCAGTAGCTTCAATCATTTCTGGTATATGAATAACATGATGTTTTTCAATGGCAAAAATCAATGAATTTTGTAAATGCACAAACAGTAATTTCTCCGCATTGCAAGGCGCAATTCTGAAATTTTTTGCTTTTTCCTGCTCCTCTTAGCATGATAAAGAAGATTCAAAGAGAGTGAGATGCCAGCTCCTTTCATTCAGTCAGTAGCTTCAATCATTTCTGGACATTTTTCAATGGCAAAAATCAATGAATATTGTAAATGCACAAACAGTAATTTCTCCGCATTGCAAGGTGCAATTCTGAAATTTTTTGCTTTTTCCTGCTCCTCTTAGCATGATAAAGAAGATTCAAGGAGAGTGAGATGCCAGCTCCTTTCATTCAGTCAGTAGCTACAATCATTTCTGGACGTTTTTCAATGGCAAAAATCAATGAATATTGTAAATGCACAAACAGTAATTTCTCCGCATTGCAAGGTGCAATTCTGAAATTTTTTGCTTTTTCCTGCTCCTCTTAGCATGATAAAGAAGATTCAAAGAGAGTGAGGTGCCAGCTCCTTTCATTCAGTCAGGAGCTTCAAACATTTCTGGTATATGAATAACATGTTTTTCAAAGGCAAAAATCAATGAATATTGTAAATGCACAAACAGTAATTTCTCCGCATTGCAAGGTGCAATTCTGAAATTTTTTGCTTTTTCCTGCTCCTCTTAGCATGATAAAGAAGATTCAAAGAGAGTGAGATGCCAGCTCCTTTCATTCAGTCAGTAGCTTCAATCATTTCTGGACGTTTTTCAATGGCAAAAATCAATGAATATTGTAAATGCACAAACTGTAATTTCTCCGCATTGCAAGGTGCAATTCTGAAATTTTTTGCTTTTTCCTGCTCCTCTTAGCATGATAAAGAAGATTCAAAGAGAGTGAGATGCCAGCTCCTTTCATTCAGTCAGTAGCTTCAATCATTTCTGGACGTTTTTCAATGGCAAAAATCAACGAATATTGTAAATTCACAAACAGTAATTTCTCCGCATTGCAAGGTGCAATTCTGAAATTTTTTGCTTTTTCCTGCTCCTCTTAGCATGATAAAGAAGATTCAAAGAGAGTGAGATGCCAGCTCCTTTCATTCAGTCAGTAGCTTCAATCATTTCTGGACGTTTTTCAATGGCAAAAATCAATGAATATTGTAAATGCACAAACTGTAATTTCTCCGCATTGCAAGGTGCAATTCTGAAATTTTTTGCTTTTTCCTGCTCCTCTTAGCATGATAAAGAAGATTCAAAGAGAGTGAGATGCCAGCTCCTTTCATTCAGTCAGTAGCTTCAATCATTTCTGGACGTTTTTCAATGGCAAAAATCAATGAATATTGTAAATGCACAAACAGTAAATTCTCCGCATTGCAAGGTGCAATTCTGAAATTTTTTGCTTTTTCCTGCTCCTCTTAGCATGATAAAGAAGATTCAAAGAGAGTGAGATGCCAGCTCCTTTCCTTCAGTCAGTAGCTTCAATCATTTCTGGTATATGAATAACATGATGTTTTAAATGGCAAAAATCAATGAATTTTGTAAATGCACAAACAGTAATTTCTCCGCATTGCAAGGCGCAATTCTGAAATTTTTTGCTTTTTCCTGCTCCTCTTAGCATGATAAAGAAGATTCAAAGAGAGTGAGATGCCAGCTCCTTTCATTCAGTCAGTAGCTTCAATCATTTCTGGACATTTTTCAATGGCAAAAATCAATGAATATTGTAAATGTACAAACAGTAATTTCTCCGCATTGCAAGGTGCAATTCTGAAATTTTTTGCTTTTTCCTGCTCCTCTTAGCATGATAAAGAAGATTCAAAGAGAGTGAGATGCCAGCTCCTTTCATTCAGTCAGTAGCTTCAATCATTTCTGGACGTTTTTCAATGGCAAAAATCAATGAATATTGTAAATGCACAAACAGTAATTTCTCCGCATTGCAAGGTGCAATTCTGAAATTTTTTGCTTTTTCCTGCTCCTCTTAGCATGATAAAGAAGATTCAAAGAGAGTGAGGTGCCAGCTCCTTTCATTCAGTCAGGAGCTTCAAACATTTCTGGTATATGAATAACATGTTTTTCAATGGCAAAAATCAATGAATATTGTAAATGCACAAACAGTAAATTCTCCGCAATGCAAGGTGCAATTCTGAAATTTTTTGCTTTTTCCTGCTCCTCTTAGCATGATAAAGAAGATTCAAAGAGAGTGAGATGCCAGCTCCTTTCATTCAGTCAGTAGCTTCAATCATTTCTGGACGTTTTTCAATGGCAAAAATCAATGAATATTGTAAATGCACAAACTGTAATTTCTCCGCATTGCAAGGTGCAATTCTGAAATTTTTTGCTTTTTCCTGCTCCTCTTAGCATGATAAAGAAGATTCAAAGAGAGTGAGATGCCAGCTCCTTTCATTCAGTCAGTAGCTTCAATCATTTCTGGACGTTTTTCAATGGCAAAAATCAACGAATATTGTAAATGCACAAACAGTAATTTCTCCGCATTGCAAGGTGCAATTCTGAAATTTTTTGCTTTTTCCTGCTCCTCTTAGCATGATAAAGAAGATTCAAAGAGAGTGAGATGCCAGCTCCTTTCATTCAGTCAGTAGCTTCAATCATTTCTGGACGTTTTTCAATGGCAAAAATCAATGAATATTGTAAATGCACAAACTGTAATTTCTCCGCATTGCAAGGTGCAATTCTGAAATTTTTTGCTTTTTCCTGCTCCACTTAGCATGATAAAGAAGATTCAAAGAGAGTGAGATGCCAGCTCCTTTCATTCAGTCAGTAGCTTCAATCATTTCTGGACGTTTTTCAATGGCAAAAATCAATGAATATTGTAAATGCACAAACAGTAATTTCTCCGCATTGCAAGTTGCAATTCTGAAATTTTTTGCTTTTTCCTGCTCCTCTTAGCATGATAAAGAAGATTCAAAGAGAGTGAGATGCCAGCTCCTTTCATTCAGTCAGTACCTTCAATCATTTCTGGACGTTTTTCAATGGCAAAAATCAATGAATATTGTAAATGCACAAACAGTAATTTCTCCGCATTGCAAGGTGCAATTCTGAAATTTTTTGCTTTTTCCTGCTCCTCTTAGCATGATAAAGAAGATTCAAAGAGAGTGAGATGCCAGCTCCTTTCATTCAGTCAGTAGCTTCAAACATTTCTGGTATATGAATAACATGATGTTTTTCAATGGCAAAAATCAATGAATATTGTAAATGCACAAACAGTAATTTCTCCGCATTGCAAGGTGCAATTCTGAAATTTTTTGCTTTTTCCTGCTCCTCTTAGCATGATAAAGAAGATTCAAAGAGAGTGAGATGCCAGCTCCTTTCATTCAGTCAGTAGCTTCAATCATTTCTGGACGTTTTTCAATGGCAAAAATCAACGAATATTGTAAATGCACAAACAGTAATTTCTCCGCATTGCAAGGTGCAATTCTGAAATTTTTTGCTTTTTCCTGCTCCTCTTAGCATGATAAAGAAGATTCAAAGAGAGTGAGATGCCAGCTCCTTTCATTCAGTCAGTAGCTTCAATCATTTCTGGACGTTTTTCAATGGCAAAAATCAATGAATATTGTAAATGCACAAACTGTAATTTCTCCGCATTGCAAGGTGCAATTCTGAAATTTTTTGCTTTTTCCTGCTCCTCTTAGCATGATAAAGAAGATTCAAAGAGAGTGAGATGCCAGCTCCTTTCATTCAGTCAGTAGCTTCAATCATTTCTGGACGTTTTTCAATGGCAAAAATCAATGAATATTGTAAATGCACAAACAGTAAATTCTCCGCATTGCAAGGTGCAATTCTGAAATTTTTTGCTTTTTCCTGCTCCTCTTAGCATGATAAAGAAGATTCAAAGAGAGTGAGATGCCAGCTCCTTTCCTTCAGTCAGTAGCTTCAATCATTTCTGGTATATGAATAACATGATGTTTTTCAATGGCAAAAATCAATGAATTTTGTAAATGCACAAACAGTAATTTCTCCGCATTGCAAGGCGCAATTCTGAAATTTTTTGCTTTTTCCTGCTCCTCTTAGCATGATAAAGAAGATTCAAAGAGAGTGAGATGCCAGCTCCTTTCATTCAGTCAGTAGCTTCAATCATTTCTGGACATTTTTCAATGGCAAAAATCAATGAATATTGTAAATGCACAAACAGTAATTTCTCCGCATTGCAAGGTGCAATTCTGAAATTTTTTGCTTTTTCCTGCTCCTCTTAGCATGATAAAGAAGATTCAAAGAGAGTGAGATGTCAGCTCCTTTCATTCAGTCAGTAGCTTCAAACATTTCTGGTATATGAATAACATGATGTTTTTCAATGGCAAAAATCAATGAATATTGTAAATGCACAAACAGTAATTTCTCCGCATTGCAAGGTGCAATTCTGAAATTTTTTGCTTTTTCCTGCTCCTCTTAGCATGATAAAGAAGATTCAAAGAGAGTGAGATGCCAGCTCCTTTCATTCAGTCAGTAGCTTCAATCATTTCTGGACGTTTTTCAATGGCAAAAATCAACGAATATTGTAAATGCACAAACAGTAATTTCTCCGCATTGCAAGGTGCAATTCTGAAATTTTTTGCTTTTTCCTGCTCCTCTTAGCATGATAAAGAAGATTCAAAGAGAGTGAGATGCCAGCTCCTTTCATTCAGTCAGTAGCTTCAATCATTTCTGGACGTTTTTCAATGGCAAAAATCAATGAATATTGTAAATGCACAAACTGTAATTTCTCCGCATTGCAAGGTGCAATTCTGAAATTTTTTGCTTTTTCCTGCTCCTCTTAGCATGATAAAGAAGATTCAAAGAGAGTGAGATGCCAGCTCCTTTCATTCAGTCAGTAGCTTCAATCATTTCTGGACGTTTTTCAATGGCAAAAATCAATGAATATTGTAAATGCACAAACAGTAAATTCTCCGCATTGCAAGGTGCAATTCTGAAATTTTTTGCTTTTTCCTGCTCCTCTTAGCATGATAAAGAAGATTCAAAGAGAGTGAGATGCCAGCTCCTTTCCTTCAGTCAGTAGCTTCAATCATTTCTGGTATATGAATAACATGATGTTTTTCAATGGCAAAAATCAATGAATTTTGTAAATGCACAAACAGTAATTTCTCCGCATTGCAAGGCGCAATTCTGAAATTTTTTGCTTTTTCCTGCTCCTCTTAGCATGATAAAGAAGATTCAAAGAGAGTGAGATGCCAGCTCCTTTCATTCAGTCAGTAGCTTCAATCATTTCTGGACATTTTTCAATGGCAAAAATCAATGAATATTGTAAATGCACAAACAGTAATTTCTCCGCATTGCAAGGTGCAATTCTGAAATTTTTTGCTTTTTCCTGCTCCTCTTAGCATGATAAAGAAGATTCAAAGAGAGTGAGATGCCAGCTCCTTTCATTCAGTCAGTAGCTTCAATCATTTCTGGATGTTTTTCAATGGCAAAAATCAATGAATATTGTAAATGCACAAACAGTAATTTCTCCGCATTGCAAGGTGCAATTCTGAAATTTTTTGCTTTTTCCTGCTCCTCTTAGCATGATAAAGAAGATTCAAAGAGAGTGAGGTGCCAGCTCCTTTCATTCAGTCAGGAGCTTCAAACATTTCTGGTATATGAATAACATGTTTTTCAATGGCAAAAATCAATGAATATTGTAAATGCACAAACAGTAAATTCTCCGCATTGCAAGGTGCAATTCTGAAATTTTTTGCTTTTTCCTGCTCCTCTTAGCATGATAAAGAAGATTCAAAGAGAGTGAGATGCCAGCTCCTTTCATTCAGTCAGTAGCTTCAATCATTTCTGGACGTTTTTCAATGGCAAAAATCAACGAATATTGTAAATGCACAAACAGTAATTTCTCCGCATTGCAAGGTGCAATTCTGAAATTTTTTGCTTTTTCCTGCTCCTCTTAGCATGATAAAAAAGATTCAAAGAGAGTGAGATGCCAGCTCCTTTCATTCAGTCAGTAGCTTCAATCATTTCTGGACATTTTTCAATGGCAAAAATCAATGAATATTGTAAATGCACAAACAGTAATTTCTCCGCATTGCAAGGTGCAATTCTGAAATTTTTTGCTTTTTCCTGCTCCTCTTAGCATGATAAAGAAGATTCAAGGAGAGTGAGATGCCAGCTCCTTTCATTCAGTCAGTAGCTACAATCATTTCTGGACGTTTTTCAATGTCAAAAATCAATGAATATTGTAAATGCACAAACAGTAATTTCTCCGCATTGCAAGGTGCAATTCTGAAATTTTTTGCTTTTTCCTGCTCCTCTTAGCATGATAAAGAAGATTCAAAGAGAGTGAGGTGCCAGCTCCGTTCATTCAGTCAGGAGCTTCAAACATTTCTGGTTAATGAATAACATGTTTTTCAATGGCAAAAATCAATGAATATTGTAAATGCACAAACAGTAATTTCTCCGCATTGCAAGGTGCAATTCTGAAATTTTTTGCTTTTTCCTGCTCCTCTTAGCATGATAAAGAAGATTCAAAGAGAGTGAGATGCCAGCTCCTTTCATTCAATCAGTAGCTTCAATCATTTCTGGACGTTTTTCAATGGCAAAAATCAATGAATATTGTAAATGCACAAACTGTAATTTCTCCGCATTGCAAGGTGCAATTCTGAAATTTTTTGCTTTTTCCTGCTCCTCTTAGCATGATAAAGAAGATTCAAAGAGAGTGAGATGCCAGCTCCTTTCATTCAGTCAGTAGCTTCAATCATTTCTGGACGTTTTTCAATGGCAAAAATCAACGAATATTGTAAATTCACAAACAGTAATTTCTCCGCATTGCAAGGTGCAATTCTGAAATTTTTTGCTTTTTCCTGCTCCTCTTAGCATGATAAAGAAGATTCAAAGAGAGTGAGATGCCAGCTCCTTTCATTCAGTCAGTAGCTTCAATCATTTCTGGATGTTTTTCAATGGCAAAAATCAATGAATATTGTAAATGCACAAACTGTAATTTCTCCGCATTGCAAGGTGCAATTCTGAAATTTTTTGCTTTTTCCTGCTCCTCTTAGCATGATAAAGAAGATTCAAAGAGAGTGAGATGCCAGCTCCTTTCATTCAGTCAGTAGCTTCAATCATTTCTGGACGTTTTTCAATGGCAAAAATCAATGAATATTGTAAATGCACAAACAGTAAATTCTCCGCATTGCAAGGTGCAATTCTGAAATTTTTTGCTTTTTCCTGCTCCTCTTAGCATGATAAAGAAGATTCAAAGAGAGTGAGATGCCAGCTCCTTTCCTTCAGTCAGTAGCTTCAATCATTTCTGGTATATGAATAACATGATGTTTTTCAATGGCAAAAATCAATGAATTTTGTAAATGCACAAACAGTAATTTCTCCGCATTGCAAGGCGCAATTCTGAAATTTTTTGCTTTTTCCTGCTCCTCTTAGCATGATAAAGAAGATTCAAAGAGAGTGAGATGCCAGCTCCTTTCATTCAGTCAGTAGCTTCAATCATTTCTGGACATTTTTCAATGGCAAAAATCAATGAATATTGTAAATGTACAAACAGTAATTTCTCCGCATTGCAAGGTGCAATTCTGAAATTTTTTGCTTTTTCCTGCTCCTCTTAGCATGATAAAGAAGATTCAAAGAGAGTGAGATGCCAGCTCCTTTCATTCAGTCAGTAGCTTCAATCATTTCTGGACGTTTTTCAATGGCAAAAATCAATGAATATTGTAAATGCACAAACAGTAATTTCTCCGCATTGCAAGGTGCAATTCTGAAATTTTTTGCTTTTTCCTGCTCCTCTTAGCATGATAAAGAAGATTCAAAGAGAGTGAGGTGCCAGCTCCTTTCATTCAGTCAGGAGCTTCAAACATTTCTGGTATATGAATAACATGTTTTTCAATGGCAAAAATCAATGAATATTGTAAATGCACAAACAGTAAATTCTCCGCATTGCAAGGTGCAATTCTGAAATTTTTTGCTTTTTCCTGCTCCTCTTAGCATGATAAAGAAGATTCAAAGAGAGTGAGATGCCAGCTCCTTTCATTCAGTCAGTAGCTTCAATCATTTCTGGACGTTTTTCAAAGGCAAAAATCAATGAATATTGTAAATGCACAAACTGTAATTTCTCCGCATTGCAAGGTGCAATTCTGAAATTTTTTGCTTTTTCCTGCTCCACTTAGCATGATAAAGAAGATTCAAAGAGAGTGAGATGCCAGCTCCTTTCATTCAGTCAGTAGCTTCAATCATTTCTGGACGTTTTTCAATGGCAAAAATCAATGAATATTGTAAATGCACAAACTGTAATTTCTCCGCATTGCAAGGTGCAATTCTGAAATTTTTTGCTTTTTCCTGCTCCTCTTAGCATGATAAAGAAGATTCAAAGAGAGTGAGATGCCAGCTCCTTTCATTCAGTCAGTAGCTTCAATCATTTCTGGACGTTTTTCAATGGCAAAAATCAATGAATATTGTAAATGCACAAACTGTAATTTCTCCGCATTGCAAGGTGCAATTCTGAAATTTTTTGCTTTTTCCTGCTCCTCTTAGCATGATAAAGAAGATTCAAAGAGAGTGAGATGCCAGCTCCTTTCATTCAGTCAGTAGCTTCAATCATTTCTGGACGTTTTTCAATGGCAAAAATCAATGAATATTGTAAATGCACAAACAGTAAATTCTCCGCATTGCAAGGTGCAATTCTGAAATTTTTTGCTTTTTCCTGCTCCTCTTAGCATGATAAAGAAGATTCAAAGAGAGTGAGATGCCAGCTCCTTTCCTTCAGTCAGTAGCTTCAATCATTTCTGGTATATGAATAACATGATGTTTTTCTATGGCAAAAATCAATGAATTTTGTAAATGCACAAACAGTAATTTCTCCGCATTGCAAGGCGCAATTCTGAAATTTTTTGCTTTTTCCTGCTCCTCTTAGCATGATAAAGAAGATTCAAAGAGAGTGAGATGCCAGCTCCTTTCATTCAGTCAGTAGCTTCAATCATTTCTGGACATTTTTCAATGGCAAAAATCAATGAATATTGTAAATGCACAAACAGTAATTTCTCCGCATTGCAAGGTGCAATTCTGAAATTTTTTGCTTTTTCCTGCTCCTCTTAGCATGATAAAGAAGATTCAAAGAGAGTGAGATGCCAGCTCCTTTCCTTCAGTCAGTAGCTTCAATCATTTCTGGTATATGAATAACATGATGTTTTTCAATGGCAAAAATCAATGAATATTGTAAATGCACAAACAGTAATTTCTCCGCATTGCAAGGTGCAATTCTGAAATTTTTTGCTTTTTCCTGCTCCTCTTAGCATGATAAAGAAGATTCAAAGAGAGTGAGATGCCAGCTCCTTTCATTCAGTCAGTAGCTTCAATCATTTCTGGACGTTTTTCAATGGCAAAAATCAACGAATATTGTAAATGCACAAACAGTAATTTCTCCGCATTGCAAGGTGCAATTCTGAAATTTTTTGCTTTTTCCTGCTCCTCTTAGCATGATAAAGAAGATTCAAAGAGAGTGAGATGCCAGCTCCTTTCATTCAGTCAGTAGCTTCAATCATTTCTGGACGTTTTTCAATGGCAAAAATCAATGAATATTGTAAATGCACAAACTGTAATTTCTCCGCATTGCAAGGTGCAATTCTGAAATTTTTTGCTTTTTCCTGCTCCTCTTAGCATGATAAAGAAGATTCAAAGAGAGTGAGATGCCAGCTCCTTTCATTCAGTCAGTAGCTTCAATCATTTCTGGACGTTTTTCAATGGCAAAAATCAATGAATATTGTAAATGCACAAACAGTAAATTCTCCGCATTGCAAGGTGCAATTCTGAAATTTTTTGCTTTTTCCTGCTCCTCTTAGCATGATAAAGAAGATTCAAAGAGAGTGAGATGCCAGCTCCTTTCCTTCAGTCAGTAGCTTCAATCATTTCTGGTATATGAATAACATGATGTTTTTCAATGGCAAAAATCAATGAATTTTGTAAATGCACAAACAGTAATTTCTCCGCATTGCAAGGCGCAATTCTGAAATTTTTTGCTTTTTCCTGCTCCTCTTAGCATGATAAAGAAGATTCAAAGAGAGTGAGATGCCAGCTCCTTTCATTCAGTCAGTAGCTTCAATCATTTCTGGACATTTTTCAATGGCAAAAATCAATGAATATTGTAAATGCACAAACAGTAATTTCTCCGCATTGCAAGGTGCAATTCTGAAATTTTTTGCTTTTTCCTGCTCCTCTTAGCATGATAAAGAAGATTCAAAGAGAGTGAGATGCCAGCTCCTTTCATTCAGTCAGTAGCTTCAATCATTTCTGGACGTTTTTCAATGGCAAAAATCAATGAATATTGTAAATGCACAAACAGTAATTTCTCCGCATTGCAAGGTGCAATTCTGAAATTTTTTGCTTTTTCCTGCTCCTCTTAGCATGATAAAGAAGATTCAAAGAGAGTGAGGTGCCAGCTCCTTTCATTCAGTCAGGAGCTTCAAACATTTCTGGTATATGAATAACATGTTTTTCAATGGCAAAAATCAATGAATATTGTAAATGCACAAACAGTAAATTCTCCGCATTGCAAGGTGCAATTCTGAAATTTTTTGCTTTTTCCTGCTCCTCTTAGCATGATAAAGAAGATTCAAAGAGAGTGAGATGCCAGCTCCTTTCATTCAGTCAGTAGCTTCAATCATTTCTGGACGTTTTTCAATGGCAAAAATCAACGAATATTGTAAATGCACAAACAGTAATTTCTCCGCATTGCAAGGTGCAATTCTGAAATTTTTTGCTTTTTCCTGCTCCTCTTAGCATGATAAAGAAGATTCAAAGAGAGTGAGATGCCAGCTCCTTTCATTCAGTCAGTAGCTTCAATCATTTCTGGACATTTTTCAATGGCAAAAATCAATGAATATTGTAAATGCACAAACAGTAATTTCTCCGCATTGCAAGGTGCAATTCTGAAATTTTTTGCTTTTTCCTGCTCCTCTTAGCATGATAAAGAAGATTCAAGGAGAGTGAGATGCCAGCTCCTTTCATTCAGTCAGTAGCTACAATCATTTCTGGACGTTTTTCAATGGCAAAAATCAATGAATATTGTAAATGCACAAACAGTAATTTCTCCGCATTGCAAGGTGCAATTCTGAAATTTTTTGCTTTTTCCTGCTCCTCTTAGCATGATAAAGAAGATTCAAAGAGAGTGAGGTGCCAGCTCCTTTCATTCAGTCAGGAGCTTCAAACATTTCTGGTATATGAATAACATGTTTTTCAATGGCAAAAATCAATGAATATTGTAAATGCACAAACAGTAATTTCTCCGCATTGCAAGGTGCAATTCTGAAATTTTTTGCTTTTTCCTGCTCCTCTTAGCATGATAAAGAAGATTCAAAGAGAGTGAGATGCCAGCTCCTTTCATTCAGTCAGTAGCTTCAATCATTTCTGGACGTTTTTCAATGGCAAAAATCAATGAATATTGTAAATGCACAAACTGTAATTTCTCCGCATTGCAAGGTGCAATTCTGAAATTTTTTGCTTTTTCCTGCTCCTCTTAGCATGATAAAGAAGATTCAAAGAGAGTGAGATGCCAGCTCCTTTCATTCAGTCAGTAGCTTCAATCATTTCTGGACGTTTTTCAATGGCAAAAATCAACGAATATTGTAAATTCACAAACAGTAATTTCTCCGCATTGCAAGGTGCAATTCTGAAATTTTTTGCTTTTTCCTGCTCCTCTTAGCATGATAAAGAAGATTCAAAGAGAGTGAGATGCCAGCTCCTTTAATTCAGTCAGTAGCTTCAATCATTTCTATACGTTTTTCAATGGGAAAAATCAATGAATATTGTAAATGCACAAACTGTAATTTCTCCGCATTGCAAGGTGCAATTCTGAAATTTTTTGCTTTTTCCTGCTCCTCTTAGCATGATAAAGAAGATTCAAAGAGAGTGAGATGCCAGCTCCTTTCATTCAGTCAGTAGCTTCAATCATTTCTGGACGTTTTTCAATGGCAAAAATCAATGAATATTGTAAATGCACAAACAGTAAATTCTCCGCATTGCAAGGTGCAATTCTGAAATTTTTTGCTTTTTCCTGCTCCTCTTAGCATGATAAAGAAGATTCAAAGAGAGTGAGATGCCAGCTCCTTTCCTTCAGTCAGTAGCTTCAATCATTTCTGGTATATGAATAACATGATGTTTTTCAATGGCAAAAATCAATGAATTTTGTAAATGCACAAACAGTAATTTCTCCGCATTGCAAGGCGCAATTCTGAAATTTTTTGCTTTTTCCTGCTCCTCTTAGCATGATAAAGAAGATTCAAAGAGAGTGAGATGCCAGCTCCTTTCATTCAGTCAGTAGCTTCAATCATTTCTGGACATTTTTCAATGGCAAAAATCAATGAATATTGTAAATGTACAAACAGTAATTTCTCCGCATTGCAAGGTGCAATTCTGAAATTTTTTGCTTTTTCCTGCTCCTCTTAGCATGATAAAGAAAATTCAAAGAGAGTGAGATGCCAGCTCCTTTCATTCAGTCAGTAGCTTCAATCATTTCTCGACGTTTTTCAATGGCAAAAATCAATGAATATTGTAAATGCACAAACAGTAATTTCTCCGCATTGCAAGGTGCAATTCTGAAATTTTTTGCTTTTTCCTGCTCCGCTTAGCATGATAAAGAAGATTCAAAGAGAGTGAGGTGCCAGCTCCTTTCATTCAGTCAGGAGCTTCAAACATTTCTGGTATATGAATAACATGTTTTTCAATGGCAAAAATCAATGAATATTGTAAATGCACAAACAGTAAATTCTCCGCATTGCAAGGTGCAATTCTGAAATTTTTTGCTTTTTCCTGCTCCTCTTAGCATGATAAAGAAGATTCAAAGAGAGTGAGATGCCAGCTCCTTTCATTCAGTCAGTAGCTTCAATCATTTCTGGACGTTTTTCAATGGCAAAAATCAATGAATATTGTAAATGCACAAACTGTAATTTCTCCGCATTGCAAGGTGCAATTCTGAAATTTTTTGCTTTTTCCTGCTCCTCTTAGCATGATAAAGAAGATTCAAAGAGAGTGAGATGCCAGCTCCTTTCATTCAGTCAGTAGCTTCAATCATTTCTGGACGTTTTTCAATGGCAAAAATCAACGAATATTGTAAATGCACAAACAGTAATTTCTCCGCATTGCAAGGTGCAATTCTGAAATTTTTTGCTTTTTCCTGCTCCTCTTAGCATGATAAAGAAGATTCAAAGAGAGTGAGATGCCAGCTCCTTTCATTCAGTCAGTAGCTTCAATCATTTCTGGACGTTTTTCAATGGCAAAAATCAATGAATATTGTAAATGCACAAACTGTAATTTCTCCGCATTGCAAGGTGCAATTCTGAAATTTTTTGCTTTTTCCTGCTCCACTTAGCATGATAAAGAAGATTCAAAGAGAGTGAGATGCCAGCTCCTTTCATTCAGTCAGTAGCTTCAATCATTTCTGGACGTTTTTCAATGGCAAAAATCAATGAATATTGTAAATGCACAAACAGTAATTTCTCCGCATTGCAAGTTGCAATTCTGAAATTTTTTGCTTTTTCCTGCTCCTCTTAGCATGATAAAGAAGATTCAAAGAGAGTGAGATGCCAGCTCCTTTCATTCAGTCAGTACCTTCAATCATTTCTGGACGTTTTTCAATGGCAAAAATCAATGAATATTGTAAATGCACAAACAGTAATTTCTCCGCATTGCAAGGTGCAATTCTGAAATTTTTTGCTTTTTCCTGCTCCTCTTAGCATGATAAAGAAGATTCAAAGAGAGTGAGATGCCAGCTCCTTTCATTCAGTCAGTAGCTTCAAACATTTCTGGTATATGAATAACATGATGTTTTTCAATGGCAAAAATCAATGAATATTGTAAATGCACAAACAGTAATTTCTCCGCATTGCAAGGTGCAATTCTGAAATTTTTTGCTTTTTCCTGCTCCTCTTAGCATGATAAAGAAGATTCAAAGAGAGTGAGATGCCAGCTCCTTTCATTCAGTCAGTAGCTTCAATCATTTCTGGACGTTTTTCAATGGCAAAAATCAACGAATATTGTAAATGCACAAACAGTAATTTCTCCGCATTGCAAGGTGCAATTCTGAAATTTTTTGCTTTTTCCTGCTCCTCTTAGCATGATAAAGAAGATTCAAAGAGAGTGAGATGCCAGCTCCTTTCATTCAGTCAGTAGCTTCAATCATTTCTGGACGTTTTTCAATGGCAAAAATCAATGAATATTGTAAATGCACAAACTGTAATTTCTCCGCATTGCAAGGTGCAATTCTGAAATTTTTTGCTTTTTCCTGCTCCTCTTAGCATGATAAAGAAGATTCAAAGAGAGTGAGATGCCAGCTCCTTTCATTCAGTCAGTAGCTTCAATCATTTCTGGATGTTTTTCAATGGCAAAAATCAATGAATATTGTAAATGCACAAACAGTAAATTCTCCGCATTGCAAGGTGCAATTCTGAAATTTTTTGCTTTTTCCTGCTCCTCTTAGCATGATAAAGAAGATTCAAAGAGAGTGAGATGCCAGCTCCTTTCCTTCAGTCAGTAGCTTCAATCATTTCTGGTATATGAATAACATGATGTTTTTCAATGGCAAAAATCAATGAATTTTGTAAATGCACAAACAGTAATTTCTCCGCATTGCAAGGCGCAATTCTGAAATTTTTTGCTTTTTCCTGCTCCTCTTAGCATGATAAAGAAGATTCAAAGAGAGTGAGATGCCAGCTCCTTTCATTCAGTCAGTAGCTTCAATCATTTCTGGACATTTTTCAATGGCAAAAATCAATGAATATTGTAAATGCACAAACAGTAATTTCTCCGCATTGCAAGGTGCAATTCTGAAATTTTTTGCTTTTTCCTGCTCCTCTTAGCATGATAAAGAAGATTCAAAGAGAGTGAGATGCCAGCTCCTTTCATTCAGTCAGTAGCTTCAGTCATTTCTGGACGTTTTTCAATGGCAAAAATCAATGAATATTGTAAATGCACAAACAGTAATTTCTCCGCATTGCAAGGTGCAATTCTGAAATTTTTTGCTTTTTCCTGCTCCTCTTAGCATGATAAAGAAGATTCAAAGAGAGTGAGGTGCCAGCTCCTTTCATTCAGTCAGGAGCTTCAAACATTTCTGGTATATGAATAACATGTTTTTCAATGGCAAAAATCAATGAATATTGTAAATGCACAAACAGTAAATTCTCCGCATTGCAAGGTGCATCTCTGAAATTTTTTGCTTTTTCCTGCTCCTCTTAGCATGATAAAGAAGATTCAAAGAGAGTGAGATGCCAGCTCCTTTCATTCAGTCAGTAGCTTCAATCATTTCTGGACGTTTTTCAATGGCAAAAATCAACGAATATTGTAAATGCACAAACAGTAATTTCTCCGCATTGCAAGGTGCAATTCTGAAATTTTTTGCTTTTTCCTGCTCCTCTTAGCATGATAAAGAAGATTCAAAGAGAGTGAGATGCCAGCTACTTTAATTCAGTCAGTAGCTTCAATCATTTCTGGACGTTTTTCAATGGCAAAAATCAATGAATATTGTAAATGCACAAACTGTAATTTCTCCGCATTGCAAGGTGCAATTCTGAAATTTTTTGCTTTTTCCTGCTCCACTTAGCATGATAAAGAAGATTCAAAGAGAGTGAGATGCCAGCTCCTTTCATTCAGTCAGTAGCTTCAATCATTTCTGGACGTTTTTCAATGGCAAAAATCAATGAATATTGTAAATGCACAAACAGTAATTTCTCCGCATTGCAAGTTGCAATTCTGAAATTTTTTGCTTTTTCCTGCTCCTCTTAGCATGATAAAGAAGATTCAAAGAGAGTGAGATGCCAGCTCCTTTCATTCAGTCAGTACCTTCAATCATTTCTGGACGTTTTTCAATGGCAAAAATCAATGAATATTGTAAATGCACAAACAGTAATTTCTCCGCATTGCAAGGTGCAATTCTGAAATTTTTTGCTTTTTCCTGCTCCTCTTAGCATGATAAAGAAGATTCAAAGAGAGTGAGATGCCAGCTCCTTTCATTCAGTCAGTAGCTTCAAACATTTCTGGTATATGAATAACATGATGTTTTTTAATGGCAAAAATCAATGAATATTGTAAATGCACAAACAGTAATTTCTCCGCATTGCAAGGTGCAAGTCTGAAATTTTTTGCTTTTTCCTGCTCCTCTTAGCATGATAAAGAAGATTCAAAGAGAGTGAGATGCCAGCTACTTTCATTCAGTCAGTAGCTTCAATCATTTCTGGACGTTTTTCAATGGTAAAAATCAATGAATATTGTAAATGCACAAACAGTAATTTCTCCACATGGCAAGGTGCAATTCTGAAATTTTTTGCTTTTTCATGCTCCTCTTAGCATGATAAAGAAGATTCAAAGAGATTGAGATGCCAGCTCCTTTCATTCAGTCAGTAGCTTCAAACATTTCTGGTATATGAATAACATTATGTTTTTCAATGGCAAAAATCAATGAATATTGTAAATGCACAAACAGTAATTTCTCCGCATTGCAAGGTGCAATTCTGAAATTTTTTGCTTTTTCCTGCTCCTCTTAGCATGATAAAGAAGATTCAAAGAGAGTGAGATGCCAGCTCCTTTCATTCAGTCAGTAGCTTCAAACATTTCTGGTATATGAATAACATGATGTTTTTCAATGGCAAAAATCAATGAATATTGTAAATGCACAAACAGTAATTTCTCCGCATTGCAAGGTGCAAGTCTGAAATTTTTTGCTTTTTCCTGCTCCACTTAGCATGATAAAGAAGATTCAAAGAGAGTGAGATGCCAGCTACTTTCATTCAGTCAGTAGCTTCAATCATTTCTGGACGTTTTTCAATGGTAAAAATCAATGAATATTGTAAATGCACAAACAGTAATTTCTCCACATTGCAAGGTGCAATTCTGAAATTTTTTGCTTTTTCCTGCTCCTCTTAGCATGATAAAGAAGATTCAAAGAGAGTGAGATGCCAGCTCCTTTCATTCAGTCAGTAGCTTCAAACATTTCTGGTATATGAATAACATGATGTTTTTCAATGGCAAAAATCAATGAATATTGTAAATGCACAAACAGTAATTTCTCCGCATTGCAAGGTGTAATTCTGAAATTTTTTGCTTTTTCCTGCTCCTCTTAGCATGATAAAGAAGATTCAAAGAGAGTGAGATGCCAGCTCCTTTCATTCAGTCAGTAGCTTCAATCATTTCTGGATGTTTTTCAATGGCAAAAATCAATGAATATTGTAAATGCACAAACAGTAATTTCTCCGCATTGCAAGATGCAATTCTGAAATTTTTTGCTTTTTCCTGCTCCTCATAGCATGATAAAGAAGATTCAAAGAGAGTGAGATGCCAGCTCCTTTCATTCAGTCAGTAGCTTCAATCATTTCTGGACGTTTTTCAATGGCAAAAATCAATGAATATTGTAAATGCACAAACAGTAATTTCTCCGCATTGCAAGGTGCAATTCTGAAATTTTTTGCTTTTTCCTGCTCCTCTTGGCATGATAAAGAAGATTCAAAGAGAGTGAGATGCCAGCTCCTTTCATTCAGTCAGTACCTTCAATCATTTCTGGACGTTTTTCAATGGCAAAAATCAATGAATATTGTAAATGCACAAACAGTAATTTCTCCGCATTGCAAGGTGCAATTCTGAAATTTCTTGCTTTTTCCCGCTCCTCTTAGCATGATAAAGAAGATTCAAAGAGATTGAGGTGCCAGCTCCTTTCATTCAGTCAGTAGCTTCAAACATTTCTGGTATATGAATAACATGTTTTTCAATGGCAAAAATCAATGAATATTGTAAATGCACAAACAGTAATTTCTCCGCATTGCAAGGTGCAATTCTGAAATTTTTTGCTTTTTCCTGCTCCTCTTAGCATGATAAAGAAGATTCAAAGAGAGTGAGATGCCAGCTCCTTTCATTCAGTCAGTAGCTTCAATCATTTCTGGACGTTTTTCAATGGCAAAAATCAATGAATATTGTAAATGCACAAACAGTAATTTCTCCGCATTGCAAGGTGCAATTCTGAAATTTTTTGCTTTTTCCTGCTCCTCTTAGCATGATAAAGAAGATTCAAAGAGAGTGAGATGCCAGCTCCTTTCATTCAGTCAGTAGCTTCAAACATTTCTGGTATATGAATAACATGATGTTTTTCAATGGCAAAAATCAATGAATATTGTAAATGCACAAACAGTAATTTCTCCGCATTGCAAGGTGCAAGTCTGAAATTTTTTGCTTTTTCCTGCTCCTCTTAGCATGATAAAGAAGATTCAAAGAGAGTGAGATGCCAGCTACTTTCATTCAGTCAGTAGCTTCAATCATTTCTGGACGTTTTTCAATGGTAAAAATCAATGAATATTGTAAATGCACAAACAGTAATTTCTCCACATTGCAAGGTGCAATTCTGAAATTTTTTGCTTTTTCCTGCTCCTCTTAGCATGATAAAGAAGATTCAAAGAGAGTGAGATGCCAGCTCCTTTCATTCAGTCAGTAGCTTCAAACATTTCTGGTATATGAACAACATGATGTTTTTCAATGGCAAAAATCAATGAATATTGTAAATGCACAAACAGTAATTTCTCCGCATTGCAAGGTGTAATTCTGAAATTTTTTGCTTTTTCCTGCTCCTCTTAGCATGATAAAGAAGATTCAAAGAGAGTGAGATGCCAGCTCCTTTCATTCAGTCAGTAGCTTCAATCATTTCTGGATGTTTTTCAATGGCAAAAATCAATGAATATTGTAAATGCACAAACAGTAATTTCTCCGCATTGCAAGGTGCAATTCTGAAATTTTTTGCTTTTTCCTGCTCCTCTTAGCATGATAAAGAAGATTCAAAGAGAGTGAGATGCCAGCTCCTTTCATTCAGTCAGTAGCTTCAATCATTTCTGGACGTTTTTCAATGGCAAAAATCAATGAATATTGTAAATGCACAAACAGTAATTTCTCCGCATTGCAAGGTGCAATTCTGAAATTTTTTGCTTTTTCCTGCTCCTCTTAGCATGATAAAGAAGATTCAAAGAGAGTGAGATGCCAGCTCCTTTCATTCAGTCAGTACCTTCAATCATTTCTGGACGTTTTTCAATGGCAAAAATCAATGAATATTGTAAATGCACAAACAGTAATTTCTCCGCATTGCAAGGTGCAATTCTGAAATTTCTTGCTTTTTCCCGCTCCTCTTAGCATGATAAAGAAGATTCAAAGAGATTGAGGTGCCAGCTCCTTTCATTCAGTCAGTAGCTTCAAACATTTCTGGTATATGAATAACATGTTTTTCAATGGCAAAAATCAATGAATATTGTAAATGCACAAACAGTAATTTCTCCGCATTGCAAGGTGCAATTCTGAAATTTTTTGCTTTTTCCTGCTCCTCTTAGCATGATAAAGAAGATTCAAAGAGAGTGAGATGCCAGCTCCTTTCATTCAGTCAGTAGCTTCAATCATTTCTGGACGTTTTTCAATGGCAAAAATCAATGAATATTGTAAATGCACAAACAGTAATTTCTCCGCATTGCAAGGTGCAATTCTGAAATTTTTTGCTTTTTCCTGCTCCTCTTAGCATGATAAAGAAGATTCAAAGAGAGTGAGATGCCAGCTCCTTTCATTCAGTCAGTAGCTTCAATCATTTCTGGACGTTTTTCAATGGCAAAAATCAATGAATATTGTAAATGCACAAACAGTAATTTCTCCGCATTGCAAGGTGCAATTCTGAAATTTTTTGCTCTTTCCTGCTCCTCTTAGCATGATAAAGAAGATTCAAAGAGAGTGAGATGCCAGCTCCTTTCATTCAGTCAGTAGCTTCAAACATTTCTGGTATATGAATAACATGATGTTTTTCAATGGCAAAAATCAATGAATATTGTAAATGCACAAACAGTAATTTCTCCGCATTGCAAGGTGCAAGTCTGAAATTTTTTGCTTTTTCCTGCTCCTCTTAGCATGATAAAGAAGATTCAAAGAGAGTGAGATGCTAGCTACTTTCATTCAGTCAGTAGCTTCAATCATTTCTGGACGTTTTTCAATGGTAAAAATCAATGAATATTGTAAATGCACAAACAGTAATTTCTCCACATTGCAAGGTGCAATTCTAAAATTTTTTGCTTTTTCCTGCTCCTCTTAGCATGATAAAGAAGATTCAAAGAGAGTGAGATGCCAGCTCCTTTCATTCAGTCAGTAGCTTCAAACATTTCTGGTATATGAATAACATGATGTTTTTCAATGGCAAAAATCAATGAATATTGTAAATGCACAAACAGTAATTTCTCCGCATTGCAAGGTGCAATTCTGAAATTTTTTGCTTTTTCCTGCTCCTCTTAGCATGATTCAAAGAGAGTGAGATGCCAGCTCCTTTCATTCAGTCAGTAGCTTCAATCATTTCTGGACGTTTTTCAATGGCAAAAATCAATGAATATTGTAAATGCACAAACAGTAATTTCTCCGCATTGCAAGGTGCAATTCTGAAATTTTTTGCTTTTTCCTGCTCCTCTTAGCATGATAAAGAAGATTCAAAGAGAGTGAGATGTCAGCTCCTTTCATTCAGTCAGTAGCTTCAAACATTTCTGGTATATGAATAACATGATGTTTTTCAATGGCAAAAATCAATGAATATTGTAAATGCACAAACAGTAATTTCTCCGCATTGCAAGGTGCAATTCTGAAATTTTTTGCTTTTTCCTGCTCCTCTTAGCATGATAAAGAAGATTCAAAGAGAGTGAGATGCCAGCTCCTTTCATTCAGTCAGTAGCTTCAAACATTTCTGGTATATGAATAACATGATGTTTTTCAATGGCAAAAATCAATGAATATTGTAAATGCACAAACAGTAATTTCTCCGCATTGCAAGGTGCAAGTCTGAAATTTTTTGCTTTTTCCTGCTCCTCTTAGCATGATAAAGAAGATTCAAAGAGAGTGAGATGCCAGCTACTTTCATTCAGTCAGTAGCTTCAATCATTTCTGGACGTTTTTCAAAGGTAAAAATCAATGAATATTGTAAATGCACAAACAGTAATTTCTCCACATTGCAAGGTGCAATTCTGAAGTTTTTTGCTTTTTCCTGCTCCTCTTAGCATGATAAAGAAGATTCAAAGAGATTGAGATGCCAGCTCCTTTCATTCAGTCAGTAGCTTCAAACATTTCTGGTATATGAATAACATGATGTTTTTCAATGGAAAAAATCAATGAATATTGTAAATGCACAAACAGTAATTTCTCCGCATTGCAAGGTGCAATTCTGAAATTTTTTGCTTTTTCCTGCTCCTCTTAGCATGATAAAGAAGATTCAAAGAGAGTGAGATGCCAGCTCCTTTCATTCAGTCAGTAGCTTCAAACATTTCTGGTATATCAATAACATGATGTTTTTCAATGGCAAAAATCAATGAATATTGTAAATGCACAAACAGTAATTTCTCCGCATTGCAAGGTGCAAGTCTGAAATTTTTTGCTTTTTCCTGCTCCTCTTAGCATGATAAAGAAGATTCAAAGAGAGTGAGATGCCAGCTACTTTCATTCAGTCAGTAGCTTCAATCATTTCTGGACGTTTTTCAATGGTAAAAATCAATGAATATTGTAAATGCACAAACAGTAATTTCTCCACATTGCAAGGTGCAATTCTGAAATTTTTTGCTTTTTCCTGCTCCTCTTAGCATGATAAAGAAGATTCAAAGAGAGTGAGATGCCAGCTCCTTTCATTCAGTCAGTAGCTTCAAACATTTCTGGTATATGAATAACATGATGTTTTTCAATGGCAAAAATCAATGAATATTGTAAATGCACAAACAGTAATTTCTCCGCATTGCAAGGTGCAATTCTGAAATTTTTTGCTTTTTCCTGCTCCTCTTAGCATGATAAAGATTCAAAGAGAGTGAGATGCCAGCTCCTTTCATTCAGTCAGTAGCTTCAATCATTTCTGGACGTTTCTCAATGGCAAAAATCAATGAATATTGTAAATGCACAAACTGTAATTTCTCCGCACTGCAAGGTGCAATTCTGAAATTTTTTGCTTTTTCCTGCTCCTCTTAGCATGATAAAGAAGATTCAAAGAGAGTGAGATGCCAGCTCCTTTCATTCAGTCAGTAGCTTCAATCATTTCTGGACGTTTTTCAATGGCAAAAATCAATGAATTTTGTAAATGCACAAACAGTAATTTCTCCGCATTGCAAGGTGCAATTCTGAAATTTTTTGCTTTTTCCTGCTCCTCTTAGCATGATAAAGAAGATTCAAAGAGAGTGAGATGCCAGCTCCTTTCATTCAGTCAGTACCTTCAATCATTTCTGGACGTTTTTCAATGGCACAAATCAATGAATATTGTAAATGCACAAACAGTAATTTCTCCGCATTGCAAGGTGCAATTCTGAAATTTTTTGCTTTTTCCCGCTCCTCTTAGCATGATAAAGAAGATTCAAAGAGAGTGAGGTGCCAGCTCCTTTCATTCAGTCAGTAGCTTCAAACATTTCTGGTATATGAATAACATGTTTTTCAATGGCAAAAATCAATGAATATTGTAAATGCACAAACAGTAATTTCTCCGCATTGCAAGGTGCAATTCTGAAATTTTTTGCTTTTTCCTGCTCCTCTTAGCATGATAAAGAAGATTCAAAGAGAGTGAGATGCCAGCTCCTTTCATTCAGTCAGTAGCTTCAATCATTTCTGGACGTTTTTCAATGGCAAAAATCAATGAATATTGTAAATGCACAAACAGTAATTTCTCCGCATTGCAAGGTGCAATTCTGAAATTTTTTGCTTTTTCCTGCTCCTCTTAGCATGATAAAGAAGATTCAAAGAGAGTGAGATGCCAGCTCCTTTCATTCAGTCAGTAGCTTCAATCATTTCTGGACGTTTTTCAATGGCAAAAATCAATGAATATTGTAAATGCACAAATAGTAATTTCTCCGCATTGCAAGGTGCAATTCTGAAATTTTTTGCTTTTTCCTGCTCCTCTTAGCATGATAAAGAAGATTCAAAGAGAGTGAGATGCCAGCTCCTTTCATTCAGTCAGTAGCTTCAAACATTTCTGGTATATGAATAACATGATGTTTTTCAATGGCAAAAATCAATGAATATTGTAAATGCACAAACAGTAATTTCTCCGCATTGCAAGGTGCAAGTCTGAAATTTTTTGCTTTTTCCTGCTCGTCTTAGCATGATAAAGAAGATTCAAAGAGAGTGAGATGCCAGCTACTTTCATTCAGTCAGTAGCTTCAATCATTTCTGGACGTTTTTCAATGGTAAAAATCAATGAATATTGTAAATGCACAAACAGTAATTTCTCCACATTGCAAGGTGCAATTCTGAAATTTTTTGCTTTTTCCTGCTCCTCTTAGCATGATAAAGAAGATTCAAAGAGAGTGAGATGCCAGCTCCTTTCATTCAGTCAGTAGCTTCAATCATTTCAGGACGTTTTTCAATGGCAAAAATCAATGAATATTGTAAATGCACAAACAGTAATTTCTCCGCATTGCAAGGTGCAATTCTGAAATTTTTTGCTTTTTCCTGCTCCTCTTAGCATGATAAAGAAGATTCAAAGAGAGTGAGATGCCAGCTCCTTTCATTCAGTCAGTAGCTTCAAACATTTCTGGTATATGAATAACATGATGTTTTTCAATGGCAAAAATCAATGAATATTGTAAATGCACAAACAGTAATTTCTCCGCATTGCAAGGTGCAAGTCTGAAATTTTTTGCTTTTTCCTGCTCGTCTTAGCATGATAAAGAAGATTCAAAGAGAGTGAGATGCCAGCTACTTTCATTCAGTCAGTAGCTTCAATCATTTCTGGACGTTTTTCAATGGTAAAAATCAATGAATATTGTAAATGCACAAACAGTAATTTCTCCACATTGCAAGGTGCAATTCTGAAATTTTTTGCTTTTCCCTGCTCCTCTTAGCATGATAAAGAAGATTCAAAGAGAGTGAGATGCCAGCTCCTTTCATTCAGTCAGTAGCTTCAAACATTTCTGGTATATGAATAACATGATGTTTTTCAATGGCAAAAATCAATGAATATTGTAAATGCACAAACAGTAATTTCTCCGCATTGCAAGGTGCAATTCTGAAATTTTTTGCTTTTTCCTGCTCCTCTTAGCATGATAAAGAAGATTCAAAGAGAGTGAGATGCCAGCTCCTTTCATTCAGTCAGTAGCTTCAAACATTTCTGGTATATGAATAACATGATGTTTTTCAATGGCAAAAATCAATGAATATTGTAAATGCACAAACAGTAATTTCTCCGCATTGCAAGGTGCAATTCTGAAATTTTTTGCTTTTTCCTGCTCCTCTTAGCATGATAAAGAAGATTCAAAGAGAGTGAGATGCCAGCTCCTTTCATTCAGTCAGTAGCTTCAATCAATTCTGGACGTTTTTCAATGGCAAAAATCAAAGAATATTGTAAATGCACAAACAGTAATTTCTCCGCATTGCAAGGTGCAATTCTGAAATTTTTTGCTTTTTCCTGCTCCTCTTAGCATGATAAAGAAGATTCAAAGAGCGTGAGATGTCAGCTCCTTTCATTCAGTCAGTAGCTTCAAACATTTCTGGTATATGAATAACATGATGTTTTTCAATGGCAAAAATCAATGAATATTGTAAATGCACAAACAGTAATTTCTCCGCATTGCAAGGTGCAATTCTGAAATTTTTTGCTTTTTCCTGCTCCTCTTAGCATGATAAAGAAGATTCAAAGAGAGTGAGATGCCAGCTCCTTTCATTCAGTCAGTAGCTTCAATCATTTCTGGACGTTTTTCAATGGCAAAAATCAATGAATATTGTAAATGCACAAACAGTAATTTCTCCGCATTGCAAGGTGCAATTCTGAAATTTTTTGCTTTTTCCTGCTCCTCTTAGCATGATAAAGAAGATTCAAAGAGAGTGAGATGCCAGCTCCTTTCATTCAGTCAGTAGCTTCAAACATTTCTGGTATATGAATAACATGATGTTTTTCAATGGCAAAAATCAATGAATATTGTAAATGCACAAACAGTAATTTCTCCGCATTGCAAGGTGCAATTCTGAAATTTTTTGCTTTTTCCTGCTCCTCTTAGCATGATAAAGATTCAAAGAGAGTGAGATGCCAGCTCCTTTCATTCAGTCAGTAGCTTCAATCATTTCTGGACGTTTCTCAATGGCAAAAATCAATGAATATTGTAAATGCACAAACTGTAATTTCTCCGCATTGCAAGGTGCAATTCTGAAATTTTTTGCTTTTTCCTGCTCCTCTTAGCATGATAAAGAAGATTCAAAGAGAGTGAGATGCCAGCTCCTTTCATTCAGTCAGTAGCTTCAATCATTTCTGGACGTTTTTCAATGGCAAAAATCAATGAATTTTGTAAATGCACAAACAGTAATTTCTCCGCATTGCAAGGTGCAATTCTGAAATTTTTTGCTTTTTCCTGCTCCTCTTAGCATGATAAAGAAGATTCAAAGAGAGTGAGATGCCAGCTCCTTTCATTCAGTCAGTACCTTCAATCATTTCTGGACGTTTTTCAATGGCACAAATCAATGAATATTGTAAATGCACAAACAGTAATTTCTCCGCATTGCAAGGTGCAATTCTGAAATTTTTTGCTTTTTCCCGCTCCTCTTAGCATGATAAAGAAGATTCAAAGAGAGTGAGGTGCCAGCTCCTTTCATTCAGTCAGTAGCTTCAAACATTTCTGGTATATGAATAACATGTTTTTCAATGGCAAAAATCAATGAATATTGTAAATGCACAAACAGTAATTTCTCCGCATTGCAAGGTGCAATTCTGAAATTTTTTGCTTTTTCCTGCTCCTCTTAGCATGATAAAGAAGATTCAAAGAGAGTGAGATGCCAGCTCCTTTCATTCAGTCAGTAGCTTCAATCATTTCTGGACGTTTTTCAATGGCAAAAATCAATGAATATTGTAAATGCACAAACAGTAATTTCTCCGCATTGCAAGGTGCAATTCTGAAATTTTTTGCTTTTTCCTGCTCCTCTTAGCATGATAAAGAAGATTCAAAGAGAGTGAGATGCCAGCTCCTTTCATTCAGTCAGTAGCTTCAATCATTTCTGGACGTTTTTCAATGGCAAAAATCAATGAATATTGTAAATGCACAAATAGTAATTTCTCCGCATTGCAAGGTGCAATTCTGAAATTTTTTGCTTTTTCCTGCTCCTCTTAGCATGATAAAGAAGATTCAAAGAGAGTGAGATGCCAGCTCCTTTCATTCAGTCAGTAGCTTCAAACATTTCTGGTATATGAATAACATGATGTTTTTCAATGGCAAAAATCAATGAATATTGTAAATGCACAAACAGTAATTTCTCCGCATTGCAAGGTGCAAGTCTGAAATTTTTTGCTTTTTCCTGCTCGTCTTAGCATGATAAAGAAGATTCAAAGAGAGTGAGATGCCAGCTACTTTCATTCAGTCAGTAGCTTCAATCATTTCTGGACGTTTTTCAATGGTAAAAATCAATGAATATTGTAAATGCACAAACAGTAATTTCTCCACATTGCAAGGTGCAATTCTGAAATTTTTTGCTTTTTCCTGCTCCTCTTAGCATGATAAAGAAGATTCAAAGAGAGTGAGATGCCAGCTCCTTTCATTCAGTCAGTAGCTTCAAACATTTCTGGTATATGAATAACATGATGTTTTTCAATGGCAAAAATCAATGAATATTGTAAATGCACAAACAGTAATTTCTCCGCATTGCAAGGTGCAATTCTGAAATTTTTTGCTTTTTCCTGCTCCTCTTAGCATGATAAAGAAGATTCAAAGAGAGTGAGATGCCAGCTCCTTTCATTCAGTCAGTAGCTTCAATCATTTCTGGACGTTTTTCAATGGCAAAAATCAATGAATATTGTAAATGCACAAACAGTAATTTCTCCGCATTGCAAGGTGCAATTCTGAAATTTTTTGCTTTTTCCTGCTCCTCTTAGCATGATAAAGAAGATTCAAAGAGAGTGAGATGCCAGCTCCTTTCATTCAGTCAGTAGCTTCAATCATTTCTGGACGTTTTTCAATGGCAAAAATCAATGAATATTGTAAATGCACAAATAGTAATTTCTCCGCATTGCAAGGTGCAATTCTGAAATTTTTTGCTTTTTCCTGCTCCTCTTAGCATGATAAAGAAGATTCAAAGAGAGTGAGATGCCAGCTCCTTTCATTCAGTCAGTAGCTTCAAACATTTCTGGTATATGAATAACATGATGTTTTTCAATGGCAAAAATCAATGAATATTGTAAATGCACAAACTAATTTCTCCGCATTGCAAGGTGCAAGTCTGAAATTTTTTGCTTTTTCCTGCTCGTCTTAGCATGATAAAGAAGATTCAAAGAGAGTGAGATGCCAGCTACTTTCATTCAGTCAGTAGCTTCAATCATTTCTGGACGTTTTTCAATGGTAAAAATCAATGAATATTGTAAATGCACAAACAGTAATTTCTCCACATTGCAAGGTGCAATTCTGAAATTTTTTGCTTTTTCCTGCTCCTCTTAGCATGATAAAGAAGATTCAAAGAGAGTGAGATGCCAGCTCCTTTCATTCAGTCAGTAGCTTCAAACATTTCTGGTAGATGAATAACATGATGTTTTTCAATGGCAAAAATCAATGAATATTGTAAATGCACAAACAGTAATTTCTCCGCATTGCAAGGTGCAATTCTGAAATTTTTTGCTTTTTCCTGCTCCTCTTAGCATGATAAAGATTCAAAGAGAGTGAGATGCCAGCTCCTTTCATTCAGTCAGTAGCTTCAATCATTTCTGGACGTTTCTCAATGGCAAAAATCAATGAATATTGTAAATGCACAAACTGTAATTTCTCCGCATTGCAAGGTGCAATTCTGAAATTTTTTGCTTTTTCCTGCTCCTCTTAGCATGATAAAGAAGATTCAAAGAGAGTGAGATGCCAGCTCCTTTCATTCAGTCAGTAGCTTCAATCATTTCTGGACGTTTTTCAATGGCAAAAATCAATGAATTTTGTAAATGCACAAACAGTAATTTCTCCGCATTGCAAGGTGCAATTCTGAAATTTTTTGCTTTTTCCTGCTCCGCTTAGCATGATAAAGAAGATTCAAAGAGAGTGAGATGCCAGCTCCTTTCATTCAGTCAGTACCTTCAATCATTTCTGGACGTTTTTCAATGGCACAAATCAATGAATATTGTAAATGCACAAACAGTAATTTCTCCGCATTGCAAGGTGCAATTCTGAAATTTTTTGCTTTTTCCCGCTCCTCTTAGCATGATAAAGAAGATTCAAAGAGAGTGAGGTGCCAGCTCCTTTCATTCAGTCAGTAGCTTCAAACATTTCTGGTATATGAATAACATGTTTTTCAATGGCAAAAATCAATGAATATTGTAAATGCACAAACAGTAATTTCTCCGCATTGCAAGGTGCAATTCTGAAATTTTTTGCTTTTTCCTGCTCCTCTTAGCATGATAAAGAAGATTCAAAGAGAGTGAGATGCCAGCTCCTTTCATTCAGTCAGTAGCTTCAATCATTTCTGGACGTTTTTCAATGGCAAAAATCAATGAATATTGTAAATGCACAAACAGTAATTTCTCCGCATTGCAAGGTGCAATTCTGAAATTTTTTGCTTTTTCCTGCTCCTCTTAGCATGATAAAGAAGATTCAAAGAGAGTGAGATGCCAGCTCCTTTCATTCAGTCAGTAGCTTCAATCATTTCTGGACGTTTTTCAATGGCAAAAATCAATGAATATTGTAAATGCACAAATAGTAATTTCTCCGCATTGCAAGGTGCAATTCTGAAATTTTTTGCTTTTTCCTGCTCCTCTTAGCATGATAAAGAAGATTCAAAGAGAGTGAGATGCCAGCTCCTTTCATTCAGTCAGTAGCTTCAAACATTTCTGGTATATGAATAACATGATGTTTTTCAATGGCAAAAATCAATGAATATTGTAAATGCACAAACAGTAATTTCTCCGCATTGCAAGGTGCAAGTCTGAAATTTTTTGCTTTTTCCTGCTCGTCTTAGCATGATAAAGAAGATTCAAAGAGAGTGAGATGCCAGCTACTTTCATTCAGTCAGTAGCTTCAATCATTTCTGGACGTTTTTCAATGGTAAAAATCAATGAATATTGTAAATGCACAAACAGTAATTTCTCCACATTGCAAGGTGCAATTCTGAAATTTTTTGCTTTTTCCTGCTCCTCTTAGCATGATAAAGAAGATTCAAAGAGATTGAGGTGCCAGCTCCTTTCATTCAGTCAGTAGCTTCAAACATTTCTGGTATATGAATAACATGTTTTTCAATGGCAAAAATCAATGAATATTGTAAATGCACAAACAGTAATTTCTCCGCATTGCAAGGTGCAATTCTGAAATTTTTTGCTTTTTCCTGCTCCTCTTAGCATGATAAAGAAGATTCAAAGAGAGTGAGATGCCAGCTCCTTTCATTCAGTCAGTAGCTTCAATAATTTCTGGACGTTTTTCAATGGCAAAAATCAATGAATATTGTAAATGCACAAACAGTAATTTCTCCGCATTGCAAGGTGCAATTCTGAAATTTTTTGCTTTTTCCTGCTCCTCTTAGCATGATAAAGAAGATTCAAAGAGAGTGAGATGCCAGCTCCTTTCATTCAGTCAGTAGCTTCAATCATTTCAGGACGTTTTTCAATGGCAAAAATCAATGAATATTGTAAATGCACAAACAGTAATTTCTCCGCATTGCAAGGTGCAATTCTGAAATTTTTTGCTTTTTCCTGCTCCTCTTAGCATGATAAAGAAGATTCAAAGAGAGTGAGATGCCAGCTCCTTTCATTCAGTCAGTAGCTTCAAACATTTCTGGTATATGAATAACATGATGTTTTTCAATGGCAAAAATCAATGAATATTGTAAATGCACAAACAGTAATTTCTCCGCATTGCAAGGTGCAAGTCTGAAATTTTTTGCTTTTTCCTGCTCGTCTTAGCATGATAAAGAAGATTCAAAGAGAGTGAGATGCCAGCTACTTTCATTCAGTCAGTAGCTTCAATCATTTCTGGACGTTTTTCAATGGTAAAAATCAATGAATATTGTAAATGCACAAACAGTAATTTCTCCACATTGCAAGGTGCAATTCTGAAATTTTTTGCTTTTCCCTGCTCCTCTTAGCATGATAAAGAAGACTCAAAGAGAGTGAGATGCCAGCTCCTTTCATTCAGTCAGTAGCTTCAAACATTTCTGGTATATGAATAACATGATGTTTTTCAATGGCAAAAATCAATGAATATTGTAAATGCACAAACAGTAATTTCTCCGCATTGCAAGGTGCAATTCTGAAATTTTTTGCTTTTTCCTGCTCCTCTTAGCATGATAAAGAAGATTCAAAGAGAGTGAGATGCCAGCTCCTTTCATTCAGTCAGTAGCTTCAAACATTTCTGGTATATGAATAACATGATGTTTTTCAATGGCAAAAATCAATGAATATTGTAAATGCACAAACAGTAATTTCTCCGCATTGCAAGGTGCAATTCTGAAATTTTTTGCTTTTTCCTGCTCCTCTTAGCATGATAAAGAAGATTCAAAGAGAGTGAGATGCCAGCTCCTTTCATTCAGTCAGTAGCTTCAATCAATTCTGGACGTTTTTCAATGGCAAAAATCAATGAATATTGTAAATGCACAAACAGTAATTTCTCCGCATTGCAAGGTGCAATTCTGAAATTTTTTGCTTTTTCCTGCTCCTCTTAGCATGATAAAGAAGATTCAAAGAGCGTGAGATGTCAGCTCCTTTCATTCAGTCAGTAGCTTCAAACATTTCTGGTATATGAATAACATGATGTTTTTCAATGGCAAAAATCAATGAATATTGTAAATGCACAAACAGTAATTTCTCCGCATTGCAAGGTGCAATTCTGAAATTTTTTGCTTTTTCCTGCTCCTCTTAGCATGATAAAGAAGATTCAAAGAGAGTGAGATGCCAGCTCCTTTCATTCAGTCAGTAGCTTCAATAATTTCTGGACGTTTTTCAATGGCAAAAATCAATGAATATTGTAAATGCACAAACAGTAATTTCTCCGCATTGCAAGGTGCAATTCTGAAATTTTTTGCTTTTTCCTGCTCCTCTTAGCATGATAAAGAAGATTCAAAGAGAGTGAGATGCCAGCTCCTTTCATTCAGTCAGTAGCTTCAATAATTTCTGGACGTTTTTCAATGGCAAAAATCAATGAATATTGTAAATGCACAAACAGTAATTTCTCCGCATTGCAAGGTGCAATTCTGAAATTTTTTGCTTTTTCCTGCTCCTCTTAGCATGATAAAGAAGATTCAAAGAGAGTGAGATGCCAGCTCCTTTCATTCAGTCAGTAGCTTCAATCATTTCAGGACGTTTTTCAATGGCAAAAATCAATGAATATTGTAAATGCACAAACAGTAATTTCTCCGCATTGCAAGGTGCAATTCTGAAATTTTTTGCTTTTTCCTGCTCCTCTTAGCATGATAAAGAAGATTCAAAGAGAGTGAGATGCCAGCTCCTTTCATTCAGTCAGTAGCTTCAAACATTTCTGGTATATGAATAACATGATGTTTTTCAATGGCAAAAATCAATGAATATTGTAAATGCACAAACAGTAATTTCTCCGCATTGCAAGGTGCAAGTCTGAAATTTTTTGCTTTTTCCTGCTCGTCTTAGCATGATAAAGAAGATTCAAAGAGAGTGAGATGCCAGCTACTTTCATTCAGTCAGTAGCTTCAATCATTTCTGGACGTTTTTCAATGGTAAAAATCAATGAATATTGTAAATGCACAAACAGTAATTTCTCCACATTGCAAGGTGCAATTCTGAAATTTTTTGCTTTTCCCTGCTCCTCTTAGCATGATAAAGAAGACTCAAAGAGAGTGAGATGCCAGCTCCTTTCATTCAGTCAGTAGCTTCAAACATTTCTGGTATATGAATAACATGATGTTTTTCAATGGCAAAAATCAATGAATATTGTAAATGCACAAACAGTAATTTCTCCGCATTGCAAGGTGCAATTCTGAAATTTTTTGCTTTTTCCTGCTCCTCTTAGCATGATAAAGAAGATTCAAAGAGAGTGAGATGCCAGCTCCTTTCATTCAGTCAGTAGCTTCAAACATTTCTGGTATATGAATAACATGATGTTTTTCAATGGCAAAAATCAATGAATATTGTAAATGCACAAACAGTAATTTCTCCGCATTGCAAGGTGCAATTCTGAAATTTTTTGCTTTTTCCTGCTCCTCTTAGCATGATAAAGAAGATTCAAAGAGAGTGAGATGCCAGCTCCTTTCATTCAGTCAGTAGCTTCAATCAATTCTGGACGTTTTTCAATGGCAAAAATCAATGAATATTGTAAATGCACAAACAGTAATTTCTCCGCATTGCAAGGTGCAATTCTGAAATTTTTTGCTTTTTCCTGCTCCTCTTAGCATGATAAAGAAGATTCAAAGAGCGTGAGATGTCAGCTCCTTTCATTCAGTCAGTAGCTTCAAACATTTCTGGTATATGAATAACATGATGTTTTTCAATGGCAAAAATCAATGAATATTGTAAATGCACAAACAGTAATTTCTCCGCATTGCAAGGTGCAATTCTGAAATTTTTTGCTTTTTCCTGCTCCTCTTAGCATGATAAAGAAGATTCAAAGAGAGTGAGATGCCAGCTCCTTTCATTCAGTCAGTAGCTTCAATCATTTCTGGACGTTTTTCAATGGCAAAAATCAATGAATATTGTAAATGCACAAACAGTAATTTCTCCGCATTGCAAGGTGCAATTCTGAAATTTTTTGCTTTTTCCTGCTCCTCTTAGCATGATAAAGAAGATTCAAAGAGAGTGAGATGCCAGCTCCTTTCATTCAGTCAGTAGCTTCAAACATTTCTGGTATATGAATAACATGATGTTTTTCAATGGCAAAAATCAATGAATATTGTAAATGCACAAACAGTAATTTCTCCGCATTGCAAGGTGCAATTCTGAAATTTTTTGCTTTTTCCTGCTCCTCTTAGCATGATAAAGATTCAAAGAGAGTGAGATGCCAGCTCCTTTCATTCAGTCAGTAGCTTCAATCATTTCTGGACGTTTCTCAATGGCAAAAATCAATGAATATTGTAAATGCACAAACTGTAATTTCTCCGCATTGCAAGGTGCAATTCTGAAATTTTTTGCTTTTTCCTGCTCCTCTTAGCATGATAAAGAAGATTCAAAGAGAGTGAGATGCCAGCTCCTTTCATTCAGTCAGTAGCTTCAATCATTTCTGGACGTTTTTCAATGGCAAAAATCAATGAATTTTGTAAATGCACAAACAGTAATTTCTCCGCATTGCAAGGTGCAATTCTGAAATTTTTTGCTTTTTCCTGCTCCTCTTAGCATGATAAAGAAGATTCAAAGAGAGTGAGATGCCAGCTCCTTTCATTCAGTCAGTACCTTCAATCATTTCTGGACGTTTTTCAATGGCACAAATCAATGAATATTGTAAATGCACAAACAGTAATTTCTCCGCATTGCAAGGTGCAATTCTGAAATTTTTTGCTTTTTCCCGCTCCTCTTAGCATGATAAAGAAGATTCAAAGAGAGTGAGGTGCCAGCTCCTTTCATTCAGTCAGTAGCTTCAAACATTTCTGGTATATGAATAACATGTTTTTCAATGGCAAAAATCAATGAATATTGTAAATGCACAAACAGTAATTTCTCCGCATTGCAAGGTGCAATTCTGAAATTTTTTGCTTTTTCCTGCTCCTCTTAGCATGATAAAGAAGATTCAAAGAGAGTGAGATGCCAGCTCCTTTCATTCAGTCAGTAGCTTCAATCATTTCTGGACGTTTTTCAATGGCAAAAATCAATGAATATTGTAAATGCACAAACAGTAATTTCTCCGCATTGCAAGGTGCAATTCTGAAATTTTTTGCTTTTTCCTGCTCCTCTTAGCATGATAAAGAAGATTCAAAGAGAGTGAGATGCCAGCTCCTTTCATTCAGTCAGTAGCTTCAATCATTTCTGGACGTTTTTCAATGGCAAAAATCAATGAATATTGTAAATGCACAAATAGTAATTTCTCCGCATTGCAAGGTGCAATTCTGAAATTTTTTGCTTTTTCCTGCTCCTCTTAGCATGATAAAGAAGATTCAAAGAGAGTGAGATGCCAGCTCCTTTCATTCAGTCAGTAGCTTCAAACATTTCTGGTATATGAATAACATGATGTTTTTCAATGGCAAAAATCAATGAATATTGTAAATGCACAAACAGTAATTTCTCCGCATTGCAAGGTGCAAGTCTGAAATTTTTTGCTTTTTCCTGCTCGTCTTAGCATGATAAAGAAGATTCAAAGAGAGTGAGATGCCAGCTACTTTCATTCAGTCAGTAGCTTCAATCATTTCTGGACGTTTTTCAATGGTAAAAATCAATGAATATTGTAAATGCACAAACAGTAATTTCTCCACATTGCAAGGTGCAATTCTGAAATTTTTTGCTTTTTCCTGCTCCTCTTAGCATGATAAAGAAGATTCAAAGAGATTGAGGTGCCAGCTCCTTTCATTCAGTCAGTAGCTTCAAACATTTCTGGTATATGAATAACATGTTTTTCAATGGCAAAAATCAATGAATATTGTAAATGCACAAACAGTAATTTCTCCGCATTGCAAGGTGCAATTCTGAAATTTTTTGCTTTTTCCTGCTCCTCTTAGCATGATAAAGAAGATTCAAAGAGAGTGAGATGCCAGCTCCTTTCATTCAGTCAGTAGCTTCAATCATTTCTGGACGTTTTTCAATGGCAAAAATCAATGAATATTGTAAATGCACAAACAGTAATTTCTCCGCATTGCAAGGTGCAATTCTGAAATTTTTTGCTTTTTCCTGCTCCTCTTAGCATGATAAAGAAGATTCAAAGAGAGTGAGATGCCAGCTCCTTTCATTCAGTCAGTAGCTTCAATCATTTCAGGACGTTTTTCAATGGCAAAAATCAATGAATATTGTAAATGCACAAACAGTAATTTCTCCGCATTGCAAGGTGCAATTCTGAAATTTTTTGCTTTTTCCTGCTCCTCTTAGCATGATAAAGAAGATTCAAAGAGAGTGAGATGCCAGCTCCTTTCATTCAGTCAGTAGCTTCAAACATTTCTGGTATATGAATAACATGATGTTTTTCAATGGCAAAAATCAATGAATATTGTAAATGCACAAACAGTAATTTCTCCGCATTGCAAGGTGCAATTCTGAAATTTTTTGCTTTTTCCTGCTCCTCTTAGCATGATAAAGAAGATTCAAAGAGAGTGAGATGCCAGCTCCTTTCATTCAGTCAGTAGCTTCAATCAATTCTGGACGTTTTTCAATGGCAAAAATCAAAGAATATTGTAAATGCACAAACAGTAATTTCTCCGCATTGCAAGGTGCAATTCTGAAATTTTTTGCTTTTTCCTGCTCCTCTTAGCATGATAAAGAAGATTCAAAGAGCGTGAGATGTCAGCTCCTTTCATTCAGTCAGTAGCTTCAAACATTTCTGGTATATGAATAACATGATGTTTTTCAATGGCAAAAATCAATGAATATTGTAAATGCACAAACAGTAATTTCTCCGCATTGCAAGGTGCAATTCTGAAATTTTTTGCTTTTTCCTGCTCCTCTTAGCATGATAAAGAAGATTCAAAGAGAGTGAGATGCCAGCTCCTTTCATTCAGTCAGTAGCTTCAATCATTTCTGGACGTTTTTCAATGGCAAAAATCAATGAATATTGTAAATGCACAAACAGTAATTTCTCCGCATTGCAAGGTGCAATTCTGAAATTTTTTGCTTTTTCCTGCTCCTCTTAGCATGATAAAGAAGATTCAAAGAGAGTGAGATGCCAGCTCCTTTCATTCAGTCAGTAGCTTCAAACATTTCTGGTATATGAATAACATGATGTTTTTCAATGGCAAAAATCAATGAATATTGTAAATGCACAAACAGTAATTTCTCCGCATTGCAAGGTGCAATTCTGAAATTTTTTGCTTTTTCCTGCTCCTCTTAGCATGATAAAGATTCAAAGAGAGTGAGATGCCAGCTCCTTTCATTCAGTCAGTAGCTTCAATCATTTCTGGACGTTTCTCAATGGCAAAAATCAATGAATATTGTAAATGCACAAACTGTAATTTCTCCGCATTGCAAGGTGCAATTCTGAAATTTTTTGCTTTTTCCTGCTCCTCTTAGCATGATAAAGAAGATTCAAAGAGAGTGAGATGCCAGCTCCTTTCATTCAGTCAGTAGCTTCAATCATTTCTGGACGTTTTTCAATGGCAAAAATCAATGAATTTTGTAAATGCACAAACAGTAATTTCTCCGCATTGCAAGGTGCAATTCTGAAATTTTTTGCTTTTTCCTGCTCCTCTTAGCATGATAAAGAAGATTCAAAGAGAGTGAGATGCCAGCTCCTTTCATTCAGTCAGTACCTTCAATCATTTCTGGACGTTTTTCAATGGCACAAATCAATGAATATTGTAAATGCACAAACAGTAATTTCTCCGCATTGCAAGGTTCAATTCTGAAATTTTTTGCTTTTTCCCGCTCCTCTTAGCATGATAAAGAAGATTCAAAGAGAGTGAGGTGCCAGCTCCTTTCATTCAGTCAGTAGCTTCAAACATTTCTGGTATATGAATAACATGTTTTTCAATGGCAAAAATCAATGAATATTGTAAATGCACAAACAGTAATTTCTCCGCATTGCAAGGTGCAATTCTGAAATTTTTTGCTTTTTCCTGCTCCTCTTAGCATGATAAAGAAGATTCAAAGAGAGTGAGATGCCAGCTCCTTTCATTCAGTCAGTAGCTTCATTCATTTCTGGACGTTTTTCAATGGCAAAAATCAATGAATATTGTAAATGCACAAACAGTAATTTCTCCGCATTGCAAGGTGCAATTCTGAAATTTTTTGCTTTTTCCTGCTCCTCTTAGCATGATAAAGAAGATTCAAAGAGAGTGAGATGCCAGCTCCTTTCATTCAGTCAGTAGCTTCAATCATTTCTGGACGTTTTTCAATGGCAAAAATCAATGAATATTGTAAATGCACAAATAGTAATTTCTCCGCATTGCAAGGTGCAATTCTGAAATTTTTTGCTTTTTCCTGCTCCTCTTAGCATGATAAAGAAGATTCAAAGAGAGTGAGATGCCAGCTCCTTTCATTCAGTCAGTAGCTTCAAACATTTCTGGTATATGAATAACATGATGTTTTTCAATGGCAAAAATCAATGAATATTGTAAATGCACAAACAGTAATTTCTCCGCATTGCAAGGTGCAAGTCTGAAATTTTTTGCTTTTTCCTGCTCGTCTTAGCATGATAAAGAAGATTCAAAGAGAGTGAGATGCCAGCTACTTTCATTCAGTCAGTAGCTTCAATCATTTCTGGACGTTTTTCAATGGTAAAAATCAATGAATATTGTAAATGCACAAACAGTAATTTCTCCACATTGCAAGGTGCAATTCTGAAATTTTTTGCTTTTTCCTGCTCCTCTTAGCATGATAAAGAAGATTCAAAGAGAGTGAGATGCCAGCTCCTTTCATTCAGTCAGTAGCTTCAAACATTTCTGGTATATGAATAACATGATGTTTTTCAATGGCAAAAATCAATGAATATTGTAAATGCACAAACAGTAATTTCTCCGCATTGCAAGGTGCAATTCTGAAATTTTTTGCTTTTTCCTGCTCCTCTTAGCATGATAAAGATTCAAAGAGAGTGAGATGCCAGCTCCTTTCATTCAGTCAGTAGCTTCAATCATTTCTGGACGTTTCTCAATGGCAAAAATCAATGAATATTGTAAATGCACAAACTGTAATTTCTCCGCATTGCAAGGTGCAATTCTGAAATTTTTTGCTTTTTCCTGCTCCTCTTAGCATGATAAAGAAGATTCAAAGAGAGTGAGATGCCAGCTCCTTTCATTCAGTCAGTAGCTTCAATCATTTCTGGACGTTTTTCAATGGCAAAAATCGATGAATTTTGTAAATGCACAAACAGTAATTTCTCCGCATTGCAAGGTGCAATTCTGAAATTTTTTGCTTTTTCCTGCTCCTCTTAGCATGATAAAGAAGATTCAAAGAGAGTGAGATGCCAGCTCCTTTCATTCAGTCAGTACCTTCAATCATTTCTGGACGTTTTTCAATGGCACAAATCAATGAATATTGTAAATGCACAAACAGTAATTTCTCCGCATTGCAAGGTGCAATTCTGAAATTTTTTGCTTTTTCCCGCTCCTCTTAGCATGATAAAGAAGATTCAAAGAGAGTGAGGTGCCAGCTCCTTTCATTCAGTCAGTAGCTTCAAACATTTCTGGTATATGAATAACATGTTTTTCAATGGCAAAAATCAATGAATATTGTAAATGCACAAACAGTAATTTCTCCGCATTGCAAGGTGCAATTCTGAAATTTTTTGCTTTTTCCTGCTCCTCTTAGCATGATAAAGAAGATTCAAAGAGAGTGAGATGCCAGCTCCTTTCATTCAGTCAGTAGCTTCAATCATTTCTGGACGTTTTTCAATGGCAAAAATCAATGAATATTGTAAATGCACAAACAGTAATTTCTCCGCATTGCAAGGTGCAATTCTGAAATTTTTTGCTTTTTCCTGCTCCTCTTAGCATGATAAAGAAGATTCAAAGAGAGTGAGATGCCAGCTCCTTTCATTCAGTCAGTAGCTTCAATCATTTCTGGACGTTTTTCAATGGCAAAAATCAATGAATATTGTAAATGCACAAATAGTAATTTCTCCGCATTGCAAGGTGCAATTCTGAAATTTTTTGCTTTTTCCTGCTCCTCTTAGCATGATAAAGAAGATTCAAAGAGAGTGAGATGCCAGCTCCTTTCATTCAGTCAGTAGCTTCAAACATTTCTGGTATATGAATAACATGATGTTTTTCAATGGCAAAAATCAATGAATATTGTAAATGCACAAACAGTAATTTCTCCGCATTGCAAGGTGCAAGTCTGAAATTTTTTGCTTTTTCCTGCTCGTCTTAGCATGATAAAGAAGATTCAAAGAGAGTGAGATGCCAGCTACTTTCATTCAGTCAGTAGCTTCAATCATTTCTGGACGTTTTTCAATGGTAAAAATCAATGAATATTGTAAATGCACAAACAGTAATTTCTCCACATTGCAAGGTGCAATTCTGAAATTTTTTGCTTTTTCCTGCTCCTCTTAGCATGATAAAGAAGATTCAAAGAGATTGAGGTGCCAGCTCCTTTCATTCAGTCAGTAGCTTCAAACATTTCTGGTATATGAATAACATGTTTTTCAATGGCAAAAATCAATGAATATTGTAAATGCACAAACAGTAATTTCTCCGCATTGCAAGGTGCAATTCTGAAATTTTTTGCTTTTTCCTGCTCCTCTTAGCATGATAAAGAAGATTCAAAGAGAGTGAGATGCCAGCTCCTTTCATTCAGTCAGTAGCTTCAATAATTTCTGGACGTTTTTCAATGGCAAAAATCAATGAATATTGTAAATGCACAAACAGTAATTTCTCCGCATTGCAAGGTGCAATTCTGAAATTTTTTGCTTTTTCCTGCTCCTCTTAGCATGATAAAGAAGATTCAAAGAGAGTGAGATGCCAGCTCCTTTCATTCAGTCAGTAGCTTCAATCATTTCAGGACGTTTTTCAATGGCAAAAATCAATGAATATTGTAAATGCACAAACAGTAATTTCTCCGCATTGCAAGGTGCAATTCTGAAATTTTTTGCTTTTTCCTGCTCCTCTTAGCATGATAAAGAAGATTCAAAGAGAGTGAGATGCCAGCTCCTTTCATTCAGTCAGTAGCTTCAAACATTTCTGGTATATGAATAACATGATGTTTTTCAATGGCAAAAATCAATGAATATTGTAAATGCACAAACAGTAATTTCTCCGCATTGCAAGGTGCAAGTCTGAAATTTTTTGCTTTTTCCTGCTCGTCTTAGCATGATAAAGAAGATTCAAAGAGAGTGAGATGCCAGCTACTTTCATTCAGTCAGTAGCTTCAATCATTTCTGGACGTTTTTCAATGGTAAAAATCAATGAATATTGTAAATGCACAAACAGTAATTTCTCCACATTGCAAGGTGCAATTCTGAAATTTTTTGCTTTTCCCTGCTCCTCTTAGCATGATAAAGAAGATTCAAAGAGAGTGAGATGCCAGCTCCTTTCATTCAGTCAGTAGCTTCAAACATTTCTGGTATATGAATAACATGATGTTTTTCAATGGCAAAAATCAATGAATATTGTAAATGCACAAACAGTAATTTCTCCGCATTGCAAGGTGCAATTCTGAAATTTTTTGCTTTTTCCTGCTCCTCTTAGCATGATAAAGAAGATTCAAAGAGAGTGAGATGCCAGCTCCTTTCATTCAGTCAGTAGCTTCAATCAATTCTGGACGTTTTTCAATGGCAAAAATCAATGAATATTGTAAATGCACAAACAGTAATTTCTCCGCATTGCAAGGTGCAATTCTGAAATTTTTTGCTTTTTCCTGCTCCTCTTAGCATGATAAAGAAGATTCAAAGAGCGTGAGATGTCAGCTCCTTTCATTCAGTCAGTAGCTTCAAACATTTCTGGTATATGAATAACATGATGTTTTTCAATGGCAAAAATCAATGAATATTGTAAATGCACAAACAGTAATTTCTCCGCATTGCAAGGTGCAATTCTGAAATTTTTTGCTTTTTCCTGCTCCACTTAGCATGATAAAGAAGATTCAAAGAGAGTGAGATGCCAGCTCCTTTCGTTCAGTCAGTAGCTTCAATCATTTCTGGACGTTTTTCAATGGCAAAAATCATTGAATATTATAAATGCACAAACAGTAATTTCTCCGCATTGCAAGGTGCAATTCTGAAATTTTTTACTTTTTCCTGCTCCTCTTAGCATGATAAAGAAGATTCAAAGAGAGTGAGATGCCAGCTCCTTTCATTCAGTCAGTAGCTTCAATCATTTCTGGTATATGAATAACATGATGTTTTTCAATGGCAAAAATCAATGAATATTGTAAATGCACAAACAGTAATTTCTCCGCATTGCAAGGTGCAATTCTGAAATTTTTTGCTTTTTCCTGCTCCTCTTAGCATGATAAACAAGATTCAAAGAGAGTGAGATGCCAGCTCCTTTCATTCAGTCAGTAGCTTCAATCATTTCTGGACGTTTTTCAATGGCAAAAATCAATGAATATTGTAAATGCACAAACAGTAATTTCTCCGCATTGCAAGGTGCAATTCTGAAATTTTTTGCTTTTTCCTGCTCCTCTTAGCATGATAAAGAAGATTCAAAGAGAGTGAGATGCCAGCTCCTTTCATTCAGTCAGTAGCTTCAAACATTTCTGGTATATGAATAACATGATGTTTTTCAATGGCAAAAATCAATGAATATTGTAAATGCACAAACAGTAATTTCTCCGCATTGCAAGGTGCAATTCTGAAATTTTTTTTCTTTTTCCTGCTCCTCTTAGCATGATAAAGAAGATTCAAAGAGAGTGAGATGCCAGCTCCTTTCATTCAGTCAGTAGCTTCAATCATTTCTGGACGTTTTTCAATGGCAAAAATCAATGAATATTGTAAATGCACAAACAGTAATTTCTCCGCATTGCAAGGTGCAATTCTGAAATGTTTTGCTTTTTCCTGCTCCTCTTAGCATGATAAAGAAGATTCAAAGAGAGTGAGATGCCAGCTCCTTTCATTCAGTCAGTAGCTTCAATCATTTCTGGACGTTTTTCAATGTCAAAAATCAATGAATATTGTAAATGCACAAACAGTAATTTCTCCGCATTGCAAGGTGCAATTCTGAAATTTTTTGCTTTTTCCTGCTCCTCTTAGCATGATAAAGAAGATTCAAAGAGAGTGAGATGCCAGCTCCTTTCATTCAGTCAGTAGCTTCAAACATTTCTGGTATATGAATAACATGATGTTTTTCAATGGCAAAAATCAATGAATATTGTAAATGCACAAACAGTAATTTCTCCGCATTGCAAGGTGCAATTCTGAAATTTTTTGCTTTTTCCTGCTCCTCTTAGCATGATAAAGAAGATTCAAAGAGAGTGAGATGCCAGCTCCTTTCATTCAGTCAGTAGCTTCAAACATTTCTGGTATATGAATAACATGATGTTTTTCAATGGCAAAAATCAATGAATATTGTAAATGCACAAACAGTAATTTCTCCGCATTGCAAGGTGCAATTCTGAAATTTTTTGCTTTTTCCTGCTCCTCTTAGCATGATAAAGAAGATTCAAAGAGAGTGAGATGCCAGCTCCTTTCATTCAGTCAGTAGCTTCAATCATTTCTGGACGTTTTTCAATGGCAAAAATCAATGAATATTGTAAATGCACAAACAGTAATTTCTCCGCATTGCAAGGTGCAATTCTGAAATTTTTTGCTTTTTCCTGCTCCTCTTAGCATGATAAAGAAGATTCAAAGAGAGTGAGATGCCAGCTCCTTTCATTCAGTCAGTAGCTTCAAACATTTCTGGTATATGAATAACATGATGTTTTTCAATGGCAAAAATCAATGAATATTGTAAATGCACAAACAGTAATTTCTCCGCATTGCAAGGTGCAATTCTGAAATGTTTTGCTTTTTCCTGCTCCTCTTAGCATGATAAAGAAGATTCAAAGAGAGTGAGATGCCAGCTCCTTTCATTCAGTCAGTAGCTTCAATCATTTCTGGACGTTTTTCAATGGCAAAAATCAATGAATATTGTAAATGCACAAACAGTAATTTCTCCGCATTGCAAGGTGCAATTCTGAAATGTTTTGCTTTTTCCTGCTCCTCTTAGCATGATAAAGAAGATTCAAAGAGCGTGAGATGTCAGCTCCTTTCATTCAGTCAGTAGCTTCAAACATTTCTGGTATATGAATAACATGATGTTTTTCAAAGGCAAAAATCAATGAATATTGTAAATGCACAAACAGTAATTTCTCCGCATTGCAAGGTGCAATTCTGAAATTTTTTGCTTTTTCCTGCTCCTCTTAGCATGGTAAAGAAGATTCAAAGAGAGTGAGATGCCAGCTCCTTTCATTCAGTCAGTAGCTTCAATCATTTCTGGACGTTTTTCAATGGCAAAAATCAATGAATATTGTAAATGCACAAACAGTAATTTCTCCGCATTGCAAGGTGCAATTCTGAAATTTTTTGCTTTTTCCTGCTCCTCTTAGCATGATAAAGAAGATTCAAAGAGAGTGAGATGCCAGCTCCTTTCGTTCAGTTAGTAGCTTCAATCATTTCTGGACGTTTTTCAATGGCAAAAATCATTGAATATTATAAATGCACAAACAGTAATTTCTCCGCATTGCAAGGTGCAATTCTGAAATTTTTTACTTTTTCCTGCTCCTCTTAGCATGATAAAGAAGATTCAAAGAGAGTGAGATGCCAGCTCCTTTCATTCAGTCAGTAGCTTCAATCATTTCTGGTATATGAATAACATGATGTTTTTCAATGGCAAAAATCAATGAATATTGTAAATGCACAAACAGTAATTTCTCCGCATTGCAAGGTGCAATTCTGAAATTTTTTGCTTTTTCCTGCTCCTCTTAGCATGATAAACAAGATTCAAAGAGAGTGAGATGCCAGCTCCTTTCATTCAGTCAGTAGCTTCAATCATTTCTGGACGTTTTTCAATGGCAAAAATCAATGAATATTGTAAATGCACAAACAGTAATTTCTCCGCATTGCAAGGTGCAATTCTGAAATTTTTTGCTTTTTCCTGCTCCTCTTAGCATGATAAAGAAGATTCAAAGAGAGTGAGATGCCAGCTCCTTTCATTCAGTCAGTAGCTTCAAACATTTCTGGTATATGAATAACATGATGTTTTTCAATGGCAAAAATCAATGAATATTGTAAATGCACAAACAGTAATTTCTCCGCATTGCAAGGTGCAATTCTGAAATTTTTTGCTTTTTCCTGCTCCTCTTAGCATGATAAAGAAGATTCAAATAGAGTGAGATGCCAGCTCCTTTCATTCAGTCAGTAGCTTCAATCATTTCTGGACGTTTTTCAATGGCAAAAATCAATGAATATTGTAAATGCACAAACAGTAATTTCTCCGCATTGCAAGGTGCAATTCTGAAATTTTTTGCTTTTTCCTGCTCCTCTTAGCATGATAAAGAAGATTCAAAGAGAGTGAGATGCCAGCTCCTTTCATTCAGTCAGTAGCTTCAAACATTTCTGGCATATGAATAACATGATGTTTTTCAATGGCAAAAATCAATGAATATTGTAAATGCACAAACAGTAATTTCTCCGCATTGCAAGGTGCAAGTCTGAAATTTTTTGCTTTTTCCTGCTCCTCTTAGTATGATAAATAAGATTCAAAGAGAGTGAGATGCCAGCTACTTTCATTCAGTCAGTAGCTTCAATCATTTCTGGACGTTTTTCAATGGTAAAAATCAATGAATATTGTAAATGCACAAACAGTAATTTCTCCACATTGCAAGGTGCAATTCTGAAATTTTTTGCTTTTTCCTGCTCCTCTTAGCATGATAAAGAAGATTCAAAGAGAGTGAGATGCCAGCTCCTTTCATTCAGTCAGTAGCTTCAAACATTTCTGGTATATGAATAACATGATGTTTTTCAATGGCAAAAATCAATGAATATTGTAAATGCACAAACAGTAATTTCTCCGCATTGCAAGGTGCAATTCTGAAATTTTTTGCTTTTTCCTGCTCCTCTTAGCATGATAAAGAAGATTCAAAGAGAGTGAGATGCCAGCTCCTTTCATTCAGTCAGTAGCTTCAAACATTTCTGGTATATGAATAACATGATGTTTTTCAATGGCAAAAATCAATGAATATTGTAAATGCACATACAGTAATTTCTCCGCATTGCAAGGTGCAATTCTGAAATTTTTTGCTTTTTCCTGCTCCTCTTAGCATGATAAAGAAGATTCAAAGAGAGTGAGATGCCAGCTCCTTTCATTCAGTCAGTAGCTTCAATCATTTCTGGACGTTTTTCAATGGCAAAAATCAATGAATATTGTAAATGCACAAACAGTAATTTCTCCGCATTGCAAGGTGCAATTCTGAAATTTTTTGCTTTTTCCTGCTCCTCTTAGCATGATAAAGAAGATTCAAAGAGAGTGAGATGTCAGCTCCTTTCATTCAGTCAGTAGCTTCAAACATTTCTGGTATATGAATAACATGATGTTTTTCAATGGCAAAAATCAATGAATATTGTAAATGCACAAACAGTAATTTCTCCGCATTGCAAGGTGCAATTCTGAATTTTTTTGCTTTTTCCTGCTCCTCTTAGCATGATAAAGAAGATTCAAAGAGAGTGAGATGCCAGCTCCTTTCATTCAGTCAGTAGCTTCAATCATTTCTGGACGTTTTTCAATGGCAAAAATCAATGAATATTGTAAATGCACAAACAGTAATTTCTCCGCATTGCAAGGTGCAATTCTGAAATTTTTTGCTTTTTCCTGCTCCTCTTAGCATGATAAAGAAGATTCAAAGAGAGTGAGATGCCAGCTCCTTTCGTTCAGTCAGTAGCTTCAATCATTTCTGGACGTTTTTCAATGGCAAAAATCAATGAATATTGTAATGCACACACAGTAATTTCTCCGCATTGCAAGGTGCAATTCTGAAATTTTTTGCTTTTTCCTGCTCCTCTTAGCATGATAAACAAGATTCAAAGAGAGTGAGATGCCAGCTCCTTTCATTCAGTCAGTAGCTTCAATCATTTCTGGACGTTTTTCAATGGCAAAAATCAATGAATATTGTAAATGCACAAACAGTAATTTCTCCGCATTGCAAGGTGCAATTCTGAAATTTTTTGCTTTTTCCTGCTCCTCTTAGCATGATAAAGCTACTGACTGAATGAAAGGAGCTGGCATCTCACTCTCTTTGAATCTTCTTTATCATGCTAGGATTAGCAGGAAAAAGCAAAAAATTTCAGAATTGCACCCTGCAATGTGGAGATATTACTGTTTGTGCATTTACAATATTCATTGATTTTTGCCATTGAAAAGCGTCCAGAAATGTTTGAAGCTACTGACTGAATGAAAGGAGCTGGCATCTCACTCTCTTTGAATCTTCTTTATCATGCTAGGATTAGCAGGAAAAAGCAAAAAATTTCAGAATTGCACCTTGCAATGTGGAGATATTACTGTTTGTGCATTTACAATATTCATTGATTTTTGTCATTGAAAAGCGTCCAGAAATGTTTGAAGCTACTGACTGAATGAAAGGAGCTGGCATCTCACTCTCTTTGAATCTTCTTTATCATGCTAGGATTAGCAGGAAAAAGCAAAAAATTTCAGAATTGCACCTTGCAATGTGGAGATATTACTGTTAGTGCATTTACAATATTCATTGATTTTTGCCATTGAAAAACATCATGTTATTCATATACCAGAAATGTTTGAAGCTACTGACTGAATGAAAGGAGCTTGCATCTCACTCTCTTTGAATCTTCTTTATCATGCTAGGATTAGCAGGAAAAAGCAAAAAATTTCAGAATTGCACCTTGCAATGTGGAGATATTACTGTTTGTGCATTTACAATATTCATTGATTTTTGCCATTGAAAAACGTCCAGAAATGTTTGAAGCTACTGACTGAATGAAAGGAGCTGGCATCTCACTCTCTTTGAATCTTCTTTATCATGCTAGGATTAGCAGGAAAAAGCAAAAAATTTCAGAATTGCACCTTGCAATGTGGAGATATTACTGCTTGTGCATTTACAATATTCATTGATTTTTGCCATTGAAAAACGTCCAGAAATGTTTGAAGCTACTGACTGAATGAAAGGAGCTGGCATCTCACTCTCTTTGAATCTTCTTTATCATGCTAGGATTAGCAGGAAAAAGCAAAAAATTTCAGAATTGCACCTTGCAATGTGGAGATATTACTGTTTGTGCATTTACAATATTCATTGATTATTGCCATTGAAAAACATCATGTTATTCATATACCAGAAATGTTTGAAGCTACTGACTGAATGAAAGGAGCTGGCATCTCACTCTCTTTGAATCTTCTTTATCATGCTAGGATTAGCAGGAAAAAGCAAAAAATTTCAGAATTGCACCCTGCAATGTGGAGATATTACTGTTTGTGCATTTACAATATTCATTGATTTTTGCCATTGAAAAGCATCCAGAAATGTTTGAAGCTACTGACTGAATGAAAGGAGCTGGCATCTCACTCTCTTTGAATCTTCTTTATCATGCTAGGATTAGCAGGAAAAAGCAAAAAAATTCAGAATTGCACCTGCAATGTGGAGATATTACTGTTAGTGCATTTACAATATTCATTGATTTTTGCCATTGAAAAACATCATGTTATTCATATACCAGAAATGTTTGAAGCTACTGACTGATTGAAAGGAGCTGGCATCTCACTCTCTTTGAATCTTCTTTATCATGCTAGGATTAGCAGGAAAAAGCAAAAAATTTCAGAATTGCACCTTGCAATGTGGAGATATTATTGTTTGTGCATTTACAATATTCATTGATTTTAGCCATTGAAAAACGTCCAGAAATGTTTGAAGCTACTGACTGAATGAAAGGAGCTGGCATCTCACTCTCTTTGAATCTTCTTTATCATGCTAGGATTAGCAGGAAAAAGCAAAAAATGTCAGAATTGCACCTTGCAATGTGGAGATATTACTGTTTGTGCATTTACAATATTCATTGATTTTTGCCATTGAAAAACGTCCAGAAATGTTTGAAGCTACTGACTGAATGAAAGGAGCTGGCATCTCACTCTCTTTGAATCTTCTTTATCATGCTAGGATTAGCAGGAAAAAGCAAAAAATTTCAGAATTGCACATTGCAATGTGGAGATATTACTGTTTGTGCATTTACAATATTCATTGATTTTTGCCATTGAAAAACATCATGTTATTCATATACCAGAAATGTTTGAATCTACTGACTGAATGAAAGGAGCTGGCATCTCACTCTCTTTGAATCTTCTTTATCATGCTAGGATTAGCAGGAAAAAGCAAAAAATTTCAGAATTGCACCCTGCAATGTGGAGATATTACTGTTTGTGCATTTACAATATTCATTGATTTTTGCCATTGAAAAGCATCCAGAAATGTTTGAAGCTACTGACTGAATGAAAGGAGCTGGCATCTCACTCTCTTTGAATCTTCTTTATCATGCTAGGATTAGCAGGAAAAAGCAAAAAATTTCAGAATTGCACCTTGCAATGTGGAGATATTACTGTTTGTGCATTTGCAATATTCATTGATTTTTGCCATTGAAAAACGTCCAGAAATGTTTGAAGCTACTGACTGAATGAAAGGAGCTGGCATCTCACTCTTTTAATCTTCTTTATCATGCTAGGATTAGCAGGAAAAAGCAAAAAAATTCAGAATTGCACCTTGCAATGTGGAGATATTACTGTTAGTGCATTTACAATATTCATTGATTTTTGCCATTGAAAAACATCATGTTATTCATATACCAGAAATGTTTGAAGCTACTGACTGAATGAAAGGAGCTGGCATCTCACTCTCTTTGAATCTTCTTTATCATGCTAGGATTAGCAGGAAAAAGCAAAAAATTTCAGAATTGCACCTTGCAATGTGGAGATATTATTGTTTGTGCATTTACAATATTCATTGATTTTTGCCATTGAAAAACGTCCAGAAATGTTTGAAGCTACTGACTGAATGAAAGGAGCTGGCATCTCACTCTCTTTGAATCTTCTTTATCATGCTAGGATTAGCAGGAAAAAGCAAAAAATTTCAGAATTGCACCTTGCAATGTGGAGATATTACTGTTTGTGCATTTACAATATTCATTGATTTTTGCCATTGAAAAACATCATGTTATTCATATACCAGAAATGTTTGAAGCTACTGACTGAATGAAAGGAGCTGGCATCTCACTCTCTTTGAATCTTCTTTATCATGCTAGGATTAGCAGGAAAAAGCAAAAAATTTCAGAATTGCACCTTGCAATGTGGAGATATTACTGTTTGTGCATTTACAATATTCATTGATTTTTGCCATTGAAAAACGTCCAGAAATGTTTGAAGCTACTGACTGAATGAAAGGAGCTGGCATCTCACTCTCTTTGAATCTTCTTTATCATGCTAGGATTAGCAGGAAAAAGCAAAAAATTTCAGAATTGCACCTTGCAATGTGGAGATATTACTGTTTGTGCATTTACAATATTCATTGATTTTTGCCATTGAAAAACGTCCAGAAATGTTTGAAGCTACTGACTGAATGAAAGGAGCTGGCATCTCACTCTCTTTGAATCTTCTTTATCATGCTAGGATTAGCAGGAAAAAGCAAAAAATTTCAGAATTGCACCTTGCAATGTGGAGTTATTACTGTTTGTGCATTTACAATATTCATTGATTTTTGCCATTGAAAAACGTCCAGAAATGTTTGAATCTACTGACTGAATGAAAGGAGCTGGCATCTCACTCTCTTTGAATCTTCTTTATCATGCTAGGATTAGCAGGGAAAAGCAAAAAATTTCAGAATTGCACCTTGCAATGTGGAGATATTACTGTTTGTGCATTTACAATATTCATTGATTTTTGCCATTGAAAAACATCATGTTATTCATATACCAGAAATGTTTGAATCTACTGACTGAATGAAAGGAGCTGGCATCTCACTCTCTTTGAATCTTCTTTATCATGCTAGGATTAGCAGGAAAAAGCAAAAAATTTCAGAATTGCACCTTGCAATGTGGAGATATTATTGTTTGTGCATTTACAATATTCATTGATTTTTGCCATTGAAAAACGTCCAGAAATGTTTGAAGCTACTGACTGAATGAAAGGAGCTGGCATCTCACTCTCTTTGAATCTTCTTTATCATGCTAGGATTAGCAGGAAAAAGCAAAAAATTTCAGAATTGCACCTTGCAATGTGGAGATATTACTGTTTGTGCATTTACAATATTCATTGATTTTTGCCATTGAAAAACATCATGTTATTCATATACCAGAAATGTTTGAAGCTACTGACTGAATGAAAGGAGCTGGCATCTCACTCTCTTTGAATCTTCTTTATCATGCTAGGATTAGCAGGAAAAAGCAAAAAATTTCAGAATTGCACCTTGCAATGTGGAGATATTACTGTTTGTGCATTTACAATATTCATTGATTTTTGCCATTGAAAAACGTCCAGAAATGTTTGAAGCTACTGACTGAATGAAAGGAGCTGGCATCTCACTCTCTTTGAATCTTCTTTATCATGCTAGGATTAGCAGGAAAAAGCAAAAAATTTCAGAATTGCACCTTGCAATGTGGAGATATTACTGTTTGTGCATTTACAATATTCATTGATTTTTGCCATTGAAAAACGTCCAGAAATGTTTGAAGCTACTGACTGAATGAAAGGAGCTGGCATCTCACTCTCTTTGAATCTTCTTTATCATGCTAGGATTAGCAGGAAAAAGCAAAAAATTTCAGAATTGCACCTTGCAATGTGGAGTTATTACTGTTTGTGCATTTACAATATTCATTGATTTTTGCCATTGAAAAACGTCCAGAAATGTTTGAATCTACTGACTGAATGAAAGGAGCTGGCATCTCACTCTCTTTGAATCTTCTTTATCATGCTAGGATTAGCAGGAAAAAGCAAAAAATTTCAGAATTGCACCTTGCAATGTGGAGATATTACTGTTTGTGCATTTACAATATTCATTGATTTTTGCCATTGAAAAACATCATGTTATTCATATACCAGAAATGTTTGAATCTACTGACTGAATGAAAGGAGCTGGCATCTCACTCTCTTTGAATCTTCTTTATCATGCTAGGATTAGCAGGAAAAAGCAAAAAATTTCAGAATTGCACCCTGCAATGTGGAGATATTACTGTTTGTGCATTTACAATATTCATTGATTTTTGCCATTGAAAAGCATCCAGAAATGTTTGAAGCTACTGACTGAATGAAAGGAGCTGGCATCTCACTCTCTTTGAATCTTCTTTATCATGCTAGGATTAGCAGGAAAAAGCAAAAAATTTCAGAATTGCACCTTGCAATGTGGAGATATTACTGTTTGTGCATTTACAATATTCATTGATTTTTGCCATTGAAAAACATCATGTTATTCATATACCAGAAATGTTTGAATCTACTGACTGAATGAAAGGAGCTGGCATCTCACTCTCTTTGAATCTTCTTTATCATGCTAGGATTATCAGGAAAAAGCAAAAAATTTCAGAATTGCACCCTGCAATGTGGAGATATTACTGTTTGTGCATTTACAATATTCATTGATTTTTGCCATTGAAAAGCATCAAGAAATGTTTGAAGCTACTGACTGAATGAAAGGAGCTGGTATCTCACTCTCTTTGAATCTTCTTTATCATGCTAGGATTAGCAGGAAAAAGCAAAAAATTTCAGAATTGCACCTTGCAATGTGGAGATATTACTGTTTGTGCATTTACAATATTCATTGATTTTTGCCATTGAAAAACGTCCAGAAATGTTTGAAGCTACTGACTGAATGAAAGGAGCTGGCATCTTACTCTCTTTGAATCTTCTTTATCATGCTAGGATTAGCAGGAAAAAGCAAAAAATTTCAGAATTGCACCTTGCAATGTGGAGTTATTACTGTTTGTGCATTTACAATATTCATTGATTTTTGCCATTGAAAAACGTCCAGAAATGTTTGAAGCTACTGACTGAATGAAAGTAGCTGGCATCTCACTCTCTTTGAATCTTCTTTATCATGCTAGGATTAGCAGGAAAAAGCAAAAAATTTCAGAATTGCACCTTGCAATGTGGAGATATTACTGTGTACATTTACAATATTCATTGATTTTTGCCATTGAAAAACATCATGTTATTCATATACCAGAAATGTTTGAATCTACTGACTGAATGAAAGGAGCTGGCATCTCACTCTCTTTGAATCTTCTTTATCATGCTAGGATTAGCAGGAAAAAGCAAAAAATTTCAGAATTGCACCCTGCAATGTGGAGATATTTCTGTTTGTGCATTTACAATATTCATTGATTTTTGCCATTGAAAAGCATCCAGAAATGTTTGAAGCTACTGACTGAATGAAAGGAGCTGGCATCTCACTCTCTTTGAATCTTCTTTATCATGCTAGGATTAGCAGGAAAAAGCAAAAAAATTCAGAATTGCACCTTGCAATGTGGAGATATTACTGTTTGTGCATTTACAATATTCATTGATTTTTGCCATTGAAAAACGTCCAGAAATGTTTGAAGCTACTGACTGAATGAAAGGAGCTGGCATCTCACTCTTTGAATCTTCTTTATCATGCTAGGATTAGCAGGAAAAAGCAAAAAAATTCAGAATTGCACCTTGCAATGTGGAGATATTACTGTTAGTGCATTTACAATATTCATTGATTTTTGCCATTGAAAAACATGTTTTTCATACACCAGAAATGTTTGAAGCTACTGACTGAATAAAAGGAGCTGGCATCTCACTCTCTTTGAATCTTCTTTATCATGCTAGGATTAGCAGGAAAAAGCAAAAAATTTCAGAATTGCACCTTGCAATGTGGAGATATTACTGTTTGTGCATTTACAATATTCATTGATTTTTGCCCTTGAAAAACATGTTTTTCATATACCAGAAATGTTTGAAGCTACTGACTGAATGAAAGGAACTGGCATCTCACTCTCTTTGAATCTTCTTTATCATGCTAGGATTAACAGGAAAAAGCAAAAAATTTCAGAATTGCACCTTGCAATGTGGAGATATTACTGTTTGTGCATTTACAATATTCATTGATTTTTGCCATTGAAAAACGTCCAGAAATGTTTGAAGCTACTGACTGAATGAAAGGAGCTGGCATCTCACTCTCTTTGAATCTTCTTTATCATGCTAGGATTAGCAGGAAAAAGCAAAAAATTTCAGAATTGCACCTTGCAATGTGGAGATATTACTGTTTGTGCATTTACAATATTCATTGATTTTTGCCATTGAAAAACATGTTTTTCATATACCAGAAATGTTTGAAGCTACTGACTGAATGAAAGGAGCTGGCATCTCACTCTCTTTGAATCTTCTTTATCATGCTAGGATTAACAGGAAAAAGCAAAAAATTTCAGAATTGCACCTTGCAATGTGGAGATATTACTGTTTGTGCATTTACAATATTCATTGATTTTTGCCATTGAAAAACGTCCAGAAATGTTTGAAGCTACTGACTGAATGAAAGGAGCTGGCATCTCACTCTCTTTGAATCTTTATCATGCTAGGATTAGCAGGAAAAAGCAAAAAATTTCAGAATTGCACCTTGCAATGTGGAGATATTACTGTTTGTGCATTTACAATATTCATTGATTTTTGCCATTGAAAAACATGTTTTTCATATACCAGAAATGTTTGAAGCTACTGACTGAATGAAAGGAGCTGGCATCTCACTCTCTTTGAATCTTCTTTATCATGCTAGGATTAGCAGGAAAAAGCAAAAAATTTCAGAATTGCACCTTGCAATGTGGAGATATTACTGTTTGTGCATTTACAATATTCATTGATTTTTGCCATTGAAAAACATGTTTTTCATATACCAGAAATGTTTGAAGCTACTGACTGAATGAAAGGAGCTGGCATCTCATTCTCTTTGAATCTTCTTTATCATGCTAGGATTAACAGGAAAAAGCAAAAAATTTCAGAATTGCACCTTGCAATGTGGAGATATTACTGTTTGTGCATTTACAATATTCATTGATTTTTGCCATTGAAAAACATGTTTTTCATATACCAGAAATGTTTGAAGCTACTGACTGAATGAAAGGAGCTGGCATCTCACTCTCTTTGAATCTTCTTTATCATGCTAGGATTAGCAGGAAAAAGCAAAAAATTTCAGAATTGCACCTTGCAATGTGGAGATATTACTGTTTGTGCATTTACAATATTCATTGATTTTTGCCATTGAAAAACGTCCAGAAATGTTTGAAGCTACTGACTGAATGAAAGGAGCTGGCATCTCACTCTCTTTGAATCTTCTTTATCATGCTAGGATTAGCAGGAAAAAGCAAAAAATTTCAGAATTGCACCTTGCAATGTGGAGATATTACTGTTTGTGCATTTACAATATTCATTGATTTTTGCCATTGAAAAACATGTTTTTCATATACCAGAAATGTTTGAAGCTACTGACTGAATGAAAGGAGCTGGCATCTCACTCTCTTTGAATCTTCTTTATCATGCTAGGATTAGCAGGAAAAAGCAAAAAATTTCAGAATTGCACCTTGCAATGTGGAGATATTACTGTTTGTGCATTTACAATATTCATTGATTTTTGCCATTGAAAAACATGTTTTTCATATACCAGAAATGTTTGAAGATACTGACTGAATGAAAGGAGCTGGCATCTCACTCTCTTTGAATCTTCTTTATCATGCTAGGATTAACAGGAAAAAGCAAAAAATTTCAGAATTGCACCTTGCAATGTGGAGATATTACTGTTTGTGCATTTACAATATTCATTGATTTTTGCCATTGAAAAACATGTTTTTCATATACCAGAAATGTTTGAAGCTACTGACTGAATGAAAGGAGCTGGCATCTCACTCTCTTTGAATCTTCTTTATCATGCTAGGATTAACAGGAAAAAGCAAAAAATTTCAGAATTGCACCTTGCAATGTGGAGATATTACTGTTTGTGCATTTACAATATTCATTGATTTTTGCCATTGAAAAACATGTTTTTCATATACCAGAAATGTTTGAAGCTACTGACTGAATGAAAGGAGCTGGCATCTCACTCTCTTTGAATCTTCTTTATCATGCTAGGATTAGCAGGAAAAAGCAAAAAATTTCAGAATTGCACCTTGCAATGTGGAGATATTACTGTTTGTGCATTTACAATATTCATTGATTTTTGCCATTGAAAAACGTCCAGAAATGTTTGAAGCTACTGACTGAATGAAAGGAGCTGGCATCTCACTCTCTTTGAATCTTCTTTATCATGCTAGGATTAGCAGGAAAAAGCAAAAAATTTCAGAATTGCACCTTGCAATGTGGAGATATTACTGTTTGTGCATTTACAATATTCATTGATTTTTGCCATTGAAAAACATGTTTTTCATATACCAGAAATGTTTGAAGCTACTGACTGAATGAAAGGAGCTGGCATCTCACTCTCTTTGAATCTTCTTTATCATGCTAGGATTAGCAGGAAAAAGCAAAATATTTCAGAATTGCACCTTGCAATGTGGAGATATTACTGTTTGTGCATTTACAATATTCATTGATTTTTGCCATTGAAAAACATGTTTTTCATATACCAGAAATGTTTGAAGCTACTGACTGAATGAAAGGAGCTGGCATCTCACTCTCTTTGAATCTTCTTTATCATGCTAGGATTAACAGGAAAAAGCAAAAAATTTCAGAATTGCACCTTGCAATGTGGAGATATTACTGTTTGTGCATGTACAATATTCATTGATTTTTGCCATTGAAAAACATGTTTTTCATATACCAGAAATGTTTGAAGCTACTGACTGAATGAAAGGAGCTGGCATCTCACTCTCTTTGAATCTTCTTTATCATGCTAGGATTAACAGGAAAAAGCAAAAAATTTCAGAATTGCACCTTGCAATGTGGAGATATTACTGTTTGTGCATTTACAATATTCATTGATTTTTGCCATTGAAAAACGTCCAGAAATGTTTGAAGCTACTGACTGAATGAAAGGAGCTGGCATCTCACTCTCTTTGAATCTTCTTTATCATGCTAGGATTAACAGGAAAAAGCAAAAAATTTCAGAATTGCACCTTGCAATGTGGAGATATTACTGTTTGTGCATTTACAATATTCATTGATTTTTGCCATTGAAAAACATGTTTTTCATATACCAGAAATGTTTGAAGCTACTGACTGAATGAAAGGAGCTGGCATCTCACTCTCTTTGAATCTTCTTTATCATGCTAGGATTAGCAGGAAAAAGCAAAAAATTTCAGAATTGCACCTTGCAATGTGGAGATATTACTGTTTGTGCATTTACAATATTCATTGATTTTTGCCATTGAAAAACGTCCAGAAATGTTTGAAGCTACTGACTGAATGAAAGGAGCTGGCATCTCACTCTCTTTGAATCTTCTTTATCATGCTAGGATTAGCAGGAAAAAGCAAAAAATTTCAGAATTGCACCTTGCAATGTGGAGATATTACTGTTTGTGCATTTACAATATTCATTGATTTTTGCCATTGAAAAACATGTTTTTCATATACCAGAAATGTTTGAAGCTACTGACTGAATGAAAGGAGCTGGCATCTCACTCTCTTTGAATCTTCTTTATCATGCTAGGATTAGCAGGAAAAAGCAAAAAATTTCAGAATTGCACCTTGCAATGTGGAGATATTACTGTTTGTGCATTTACAATATTCATTGATTTTTGCCATTGAAAAACATGTTTTTCATATACCAGAAATGTTTGAAGCTACTGACTGAATGAAAGGAGCTGGCATCTCACTCTCTTTGAATCTTCTTTATCATGCTAGGATTAACAGGAAAAAGCAAAAAATTTCAGAATTGCACCTTGCAATGTGGAGATACTACTGTTTGTGCATTTACAATATTCATTGATTTTTGCCATTGAAAAACATGTTTTTCATATACCAGAAATGTTTGAAGCTACTGACTGAATGAAAGGAGCTGGCATCTCACTCTCTTTGAATCTTCTTTATCATGCTAGGATTAACAGGAAAAAGCAAAAAATTTCAGAATTGCACCTTGCAATGTGGAGATATTACTGTTTGTGCATTTACAATATTCATTGATTTTTGCCATTGAAAAATGTCCAGAAATGTTTGAAGCTACTGACTGAATGAAAGGAGCTGGCATCTCACTCTCTTTGAATCTTCTTTATCATGCTAGGATTAGCAGGAAAAAGCAAAAAATTTCAGAATTGCACCTCGCAATGTGGAGATATTACTGTTTGTGCATTTACAATATTCATTGATTTTTGCCATTGAAAAACATGTTTTTCATATACCAGAAATGCTTGAAGCTACTGACTGAATGAAAGGAGCTGGCATCTCACTCTCTTTGAATCTTCTTTATCATGCTAGGATTAGCATGAAAAAGCAAAAAATTTCAGAATTGCACCTTGCAATGTGGAGATATTACTGTTTGTGCATTTACAATATTCATTGATTTTTGCCATTGAAAAACGTCCAGAAATGTTTGAAGCTACTGACTGAATGAAAGGAGCTGGCATCTCACTCTCTTTGAATCTTCTTTATCATGCTAGGATTAGCAGGAAAAAGCAAAAAATCTCAGAATTGCACCTTGCAATGTGGAGACATTACTGTTTGTGCATTTACAATATTCATTGATTTTTGCCATTGAAAAACGTCCAGAAATGTTTGAAGCTACTGACTGAATGAAAGGAGCTGGCATCTCACTCTCTTTGAATCTTCTTTATCATGCTAGGATTAGCAGGAAAAAGCAAAAAATTTCAGAATTGCACCTTGCAATGTGGAGATATTACTGTTTGTGCATTTACAATATTCATTGATTTTTGCCATTGAAAAACATGTTTTTCATATACCAGAAATGTTTGAAGCTACTGACTGAATGAAAGGAGCTGGCATCTCACTCTCTTTGAATCTTCTTTATCATGCTAGGATTAGCAGGAAAAAGCAAAAAATTTCAGAATTGCACCTTGCAATGTGGAGATATTACTGTTTGTGCATTTACAATATTCATTGATTTTTTGCCATTGAAAAACATGTTTTTCATATACCAGAAATGTTTGAAGCTACTGACTGAATGAAAGGAGCTGGCATCTCACTCTCTTTGAATCTTCTTTATCATGCTAGGATTAACAGGAAAAAGCAAAAAATTTCAGAATTGCACCTTGCAATGTGGAGATATTACTGTTTGTGCATTTACAATATTCATTGATTTTTGCCATTGAAAAACATGTTTTTCATATACCAGAAATGTTTGAAGCTACTGACTGAATGAAAGGAGCTGGCATCTCACTCTCTTTGAATCTTCTTTATCATGCTAGGATTAACAGGAAAAAGCAAAAAATTTCAGAATTGCACCTTGCAATGTGGAGATATTACTGTTTGTGCATTTACAATATTCATTGATTTTTGCCATTGAAAAACATGTTTTTCATATACCAGAAATGTTTGAAGCTACTGACTGAATGAAAGGAGCTTGGCATCTCACTCTCTGAATCTTCTTTATCATGCTAGGATTAACAGGAAAAAGCAAAAAATTTCAGAATTGCACCTTGCAATGTGGAGATATTACTGTTTGTGCATTTACAATATTCATTGATTTTTGCCATTGAAAAACATGTTTTTCATATACCAGAATTGTTTGAAGCTACTGACTGAATGTAAGGAGCTGGCATCTCACTCTCTTTGAATCTTCTTTATCATGCTAGGATTAGCAGGAAAAAGCAAAAAATTTCAGAATTGCACCTTGCAATGTGGAGATATTACTGTTTGTGCATTTACAATATTCATTGATTTTTGCCATTGAAAAACATGTTTTTCATATACCAGAAATGTTTGAAGCTACTGACTGAATGAAAGGAGCTGGCATCTCACTCTCTTTGAATCTTCTTTATCATGCTAGGATTAACAGGAAAAAGCAAAAAATTTCAGAATTGCACCTTGCAATGTGGAGATATTACTGTTTGTGCATTTACAATATTCATTGATTTTTGCCATTGAAAAACATGTTTTTCATATACCAGAAATGTTTGAAGCTACTGACTGAATGAAAGGAGCTGGCATCTCACTCTCTTTGAATCTTCTTTATCATGCTAGGATTAACAGGAAAAAGCAAAAAATTTCAGAATTGCACCTTGCAATGTGGAGATATTACTGTTTGTGCATTTACAATATTCATTGATTTTTGCCATTGAAAAACGTCCAGAAATGTTTGAAGCTACTGACTGAATGAAAGGAGCTGGCATCTCACTCTCTTTGAATCTTCTTTATCATGCTAGGATTAGCAGGAAAAAGCAAAAAATTTCAGAATTGCACCTTGCAATGTGGAGATATTACTGTTTGTGCATTTACAATATTCATTGATTTTTGCCATTGAAAAACATGTTTTTCATATACCAGAAATGTTTGAAGCTACTGACTGAATGAAAGGAGCTGGCATCTCACTCTCTTTGAATCTTCTTTATCATGCTAGGATTAGCAGGAAAAAGCAAAAAATTTCAGAATTGCACCTTGCAATGTGGAGATATTACTGTTTGTGCATTTACAATATTCATTGATTTTTGCCATTGAAAAACGTCCAGAAATGTTTGAAGCTACTGACTGAATGAAAGGAGCTGGCATCTCACTCTCTTTGAATCTTCTTTATCATGCTAGGATTAACAGGAAAAAGCAAAAAATTTCAGAATTGCACCTTGCAATGTGGAGATATTACTGTTTGTGCATTTACAATATTCATTGATTTTTGCCATTGAAAAACATGTTTTTCATATACCAGAAATGTTTGAAGCTACTGACTGAATGAAAGGAGCTGGCATCTCACTCTCTTTGAATCTTCTTTATCATGCTAGGATTAACAGGAAAAAGCAAAAAATTTCAGAATTGCACCTTGCAATGTGGAGATATTACTGTTTGTGCATTTACAATATTCATTGATTTTTGCCATTGAAAAACGTCCAGAAATGTTTGAAGCTACTGACTGAATGAAAGGAGCTGGCATCTCACTCTCTTTGAATCTTCTTTATCATGCTAGGATTAGCAGGAAAAAGCAAAAAATTTCAGAATTGCACCTTGCAATGTGGAGATATTACTGTTTGTGCATTTACAATATTCATTGATTTTTGCCATTGAAAAACATGTTTTTCATATACCAGAAATGTTTGAAGCTACTGACTGAATGAAAGGAGCTGGCATCTCACTCTCTTTGAATCTTCTTTATCATGCTAGGATTAGCAGGAAAAAGCAAAAAATTTCAGAATTGCACCTTGCAATGTGGAGATATTACTGTTTGTGCATTTACAATATTCATTGATTTTTGCCATTGAAAAACGTCCAGAAATGTTTGAAGCTACTGACTGAATGAAAGGAGCTTGGCATCTCACTCTCTTTGAATCTTCTTTATCATGCTAGGATTAGCAGGAAAAAGCAAAAAATTTCAGAATTGCACCTTGCAATGTGGAGATATTACTGTTTGTGCATTTACAATATTCATTGATTTTTGCCATTGAAAAACGTTTTTCATATACCAGAAATGTTTGAAGCTACTGACTGAATGAAAGGAGCTGGCATCTCACTCTCTTTGAATCTTCTTTATCATGCTAGGATTAGCAGGAAAAAGCAAAAAATTTCAGAATTGCACCTTGCAATGTGGAGATATTACTGTTTGTGCATTTACAATATTCATTGATTTTTGCCATTGAAAAACGTCCAGAAATGTTTAAAGCTACTGACTGAATGAAAGGAGCTGGCATCTCACTCTCTTTGAATCTTCTTTATCATGCTAGGATTAGCAGGAAAAAGCAAAAAATTTCAGAATTGCACCTTGCAATGTGGAGATATTACTGTTTGTGCATTTACAATATTCATTGATTTTTGCCATTGAAAAACGTCCAGAAATGTTTGAAGCTACTGACTAAATGAAAGGAGCTGGCATCTCACTCTCTTTGAATCTTCTTTATCATGCTAGGATTAGCAGGAAAAAGCAAAAAAATTCAGAATTGCACCTTGCAATGTGGAGATATTACTGTTTGTGCATTTACAATATTCATTGATTTTTGCCATTGAAAAACGTAGAGAAATGTTTAAAGCTACTGACTGAATGAAAGGAGCTGGCATCTCACTCTCTTTGAATCTTCTTTATCATGCTAGGATTAGCAGGAAAAAGCAAAAAATTTCAGAATTGCACCTTGCAATGTGGAGATATTACTGTTTGTGCATTTACAATATTCATTGATTTTTGCCATTGAAAAACATGTTTTTCATATACCAGAAATGTTTGAAGCTACTGACTGAATGAAAGGAGCTGGCATCTCACTCTCTTTGAATCTTCTTTATCATGCTAGGATTAGCAGGAAAAAGCAAAAAATTTCAGAATTGCACCTTGCAATGTGGAGATATTACTGTTTGTGCATTTACAATATTCATTGATTTTTTGCCATTGAAAAACATGTTTTTCATATACCAGAAATGTTTGAAGCTACTGACTGAATGAAAGGAGCTGGCATCTCACTCTCTTTGAATCTTCTTTATCATGCTAGGATTAACAGGAAATAGCAAAAAATTTCAGAATTGCACCTTGCAATGTGGAGATATTACTGTTTGTGCATTTACAATATTCATTGATTTTTGCCATTGAAAAACATGTTTTTCATATACCAGAAATGTTTGAAGCTACTGACTGAATGAAAGGAGCTGGCATCTCACTCTCTTTGAATCTTCTTTATCATGCTAGGATTAACAGGAAAAAGCAAAAAATTTCAGAATTGCACCTTGCAATGTGGAGATATTACTGTTTGTGCATTTACAATATTCATTGATTTTTGCCATTGAAAAACATGTTTTTCATATACCAGAATTGTTTGAAGCTACTGACTGAATGAAAGGAGCTGGCATCTCACTCTCTTTGAATCTTCTTTATCATGCTAGGATTAGCAGGAAAAAGCAAAAAATTTCAGAATTGCACCTTGCAATGTGGAGATATTACTGTTTGTGCATTTACAATATTCATTGATTTTTGCCATTGAAAAACATGTTTTTCATATACCAGAAATGTTTGAAGCTACTGACTGAATGAAAGGAGCTGGCATCTCACTCTCTTTGAATCTTCTTTATCATGCTAGGATTAACAGGAAAAAGCAAAAAATTTCAGAATTTCACCTTGCAATGTGGAGATATTACTGTTTGTGCATTTACAATATTCATTGATTTTTGCCATTGAAAAACATGTTTTTCATATACCAGAAATGTTTGAAGCTACTGACTGAATGAAAGGAGCTGGCATCTCACTCTCTTTGAATCTTCTTTATCATGCTAGGATTAACAGGAAAAAGCAAAAAATTTCAGAATTGCACCTTGCAATGTGGAGATATTACTGTTTGTGCATTTACAATATTCATTGATTTTTGCCATTGAAAAACGTCCAGAAATGTTTGAAGCTACTGACTGAATGAAAGGAGCTGGCATCTCACTCTCTTTGAATCTTCTTTATCATGCTAGGATTAGCAGGAAAAAGCAAAAAATTTCAGAATTGCACCTTGCAATGTGGAGATATTACTGTTTGTGCATTTACAATATTCATTGATTTTTGCCATTGAAAAACATGTTTTTCATATACCAGAAATGTTTGAAGCTACTGACTGAATGAAAGGAGCTGGCATCTCACTCTCTTTGAATCTTCTTTATCATGCTAGGATTAGCAGGAAAAAGCAAAAAATTTCAGAATTGCACCTTGCAATGTGGAGATATTACTGTTTGTGCATTTACAATATTCATTGATTTTTGCCATTGAAAAACGTCCAGAAATGTTTGAAGCTACTGACTGAATGAAAGGAGCTGGCATCTCACTCTCTTTGAATCTTCTTTATCATGCTAGGATTAACAGGAAAAAGCAAAAAATTTCAGAATTGCACCTTGCAATGTGGAGATATTACTGTTTGTGCATTTAGAATATTCATTGATTTTTGCCATTGAAAAACATGTTTTTCATATACCAGAAATGTTTGAAGCTACTGACTGAATGAAAAGAGCTGGCATCTCACTCTCTTTGAATCTTCTTTATCATGCTAGGATTAACAGGAAAAAGCAAAAAATTTCAGAATTGCACCTTGCAATGTGGAGATATTACTGTTTGTGCATTTACAATATTCATTGATTTTTGCCATTGAAAAACGTCCAGAAATGTTTGAAGCTACTGACTGAATGAAAGGAGCTGGCATCTCACTCTCTTTGAATCTTCTTTATCATGCTAGGATTAGCAGGAAAAAGCAAAAAATTTCAGAATTGCACCTTGCAATGTGGAGATATTACTGTTTGTGCATTTACAATATTCATTGATTTTTGCCATTGAAAAACATGTTTTTCATATACCAGAAATGTTTGAAGCTACTGACTGAATGAAAGGAGCTGGCATCTCACTCTCATTGAATCTTCTTTATCATGCTAGGATTAGCAGGAAAAAGCAAAAAATTTCAGAATTGCACCTTGCAATGTGGAGATATTACTGTTTGTGCATTTACAATATTCATTGATTTTTGCCATTGAAAAACGTCCAGAAATGTTTGAAGCTACTGACTGAATGAAAGGAGCTTGGCATCTCACTCTCTTTGAATCTTCTTTATCATGCTAGGATTAGCAGGAAAAAGCAAAACATTTCAGAATTGCACCTTGCAATGTGGAGATATTACTGTTTGTGCATTTACAATATTCATTGATTTTTGCCATTGAAAAACGTTTTTCATATACCAGAAATGTTTGAAGCTACTGACTGAATGAAAGGAGCTGGCATCTCACTCTCTTTGAATCTTCTTTATCATGCTAGGATTAGCAGGAAAAAGCAAAAAATTTCAGAATTGCACCTTGCAATGTGGAGATATTACTGTTTGTGCATTTACAATATTCATTGATTTTTGCCATTGAAAAACGTCCAGAAATGTTTGAAGCTACTGACTGAATGAAAGGAGCTGGCATCTCACTCTCTTTGAATCTTCTTTATCATGCTAGGATTAGCAGGAAAAAGCAAAAAATTTCAGAATTGCACCTTGCAATGTGGAGATATTACTGTTTGTGCATTTACAATATTCATTGATTTTTGCCATTGAAAAACATGTTTTTCATATGCCAGAAATGTTTGAAGCTACTGACTGAATGAAAGGAGCTGGCATCTCACTCTCTTTGAATCTTCTTTATCATGCTAGGATTAGCAGGAAAAAGCAAAAAATTTCAGAATTGCACCTTGCAATGTGGAGATATTACTGTTTGTGCATTTACAATATTCATTGATTTTTGCCATTGAAAAACGTCCAGAAATGTTTGAAGCTACTGACTGAATGAAAGGAGCTTGGCATCTCACTCTCTTTGAATCTTCTTTATCATGCTAGGATTAGCAGGAAAAAGCAAAAAATTTCAGAATTGCACCTTGCAATGTGGAGATATTACTGTTTGTGCATTTACAATATTCATTGATTTTTGCCATTGAAAAACGTTTTTCATATACCAGAAATGTTTGAAGCTACTGACTGAATGAAAGGAGCTGGCATCTCACTCTCTTTGAATCTTCTTTATCATGCTAGGATTAGCAGGAAAAAGCAAAAAATTTCAGAATTGCACCTTGCAATGTGGAGATATTACTGTTTGTGCATTTACAATATTCATTGATTTTTGCCATTGAAAAACGTCCAGAAATGTTTAAAGCTACTGACTGAATGAAAGGAGCTGGCATCTCACTCTCTTTGAATCTTCTTTATCATGCTAGGATTAGCAGGAAAAAGCAAAAAATTTCAGAATTGCACCTTGCAATGTGGAGATATTACTGTTTGTGCATTTACAATATTCATTGATTTTTGCCATTGAAAAACGTCCAGAAATGTTTGAAGCTACTGACTAAATGAAAGGAGCTGGCATCTCACTCTCTTTGAATCTTCTTTATCATGCTAGGATTAGCAGGAAAAAGCAAAAAAATTCAGAATTGCACCTTGCAATGTGGAGATATTACTGTTTGTGCATTTACAATATTCATTGATTTTTGCCATTGAAAAACATGTTTTTCATATACCAGAAATGTTTGAAGCTACTGACTGAATGAAAGGAGCTGGCATCTCACTCTCTTTGAATCTTCTTTATCATGCTAGGATTAGCAGGAAAAAGCAAAAAATTTCAGAATTGCACCTTGCAATGTGGAGATATTACTGTTTGTGCATTTACAATATTCATTGATTTTTGCCATTGAAAAACATGTTTTTCATATACCAGAAATGTTTGAAGCTACTGACTGAATGAAAGGAGCTGGCATCTCACTCTCTTTGAATCTTCTTTATCATGCTAGGATTAACAGGAAAAAGCAAAAAATTTCAGAATTGCACCTTGCAATGTGGAGATATTACTGTTTGTGCATTTACAATATTCATTGATTTTTGCCATTGAAAAACATGTTTTTCATATACCAGAAATGTTTGAAGCTACTGACTGAATGAAAGGAGCTGGCATCTCACTCTCTTTGAATCTTCTTTATCATGCTAGGATTAACAGGAAAAAGCAAAAAATTTCAGAATTGCACCTTGCAATGTGGAGATATTACTGTTTGTGCATTTACAATATTCATTGATTTTTGCCATTGAAAAACATGTTTTTCATATACCAGAAATGTTTGAAGCTACTGACTGAATGAAAGGAGCTGGCATCTCACTCTCATTGAATCTTCTTTATCATGCTAGGATTAGCAGGAAAAAGCAAAAAATTTCAGAATTGCACCTTGCAATGTGGAGATATTACTGTTTGTGCATTTACAATATTCATTGATTTTTGCCATTGAAAAACGTCTAGACATGTTTGAAGCTACTGACTGAATGAAAGGAGCTGGCATCTCACTCTCTTTGAATCTTCTTTATCATGCTAGGATTAACAGGAAAAAGCTAAAAATTTCAGAATTGCACCTTGCAATGTGGAGATATTACTGTTTGTGCATTTACAATATTCATTGATTTTTGCCATTGAGAAACATGTTTTTCATATACCAGAAATGTTTGAAGCTACTGACTGAATGAAAGGAGCTGGCATCTCACTCTCTTTGAATCTTCTTTATCATGCTAGGATTAGCAGGAAAAGGCAAAAAATTTCAGAATTGCACCTTGCAATGTGGAGATATTACTGTTTGTGCATTTACAATATTCATTGATTTTTGCCATTGAAAAACATGTTTTTCATATACCAGAAATGTTTGAAGCTACTGACTGAATGAAAGGAGCTGGCATCTCACTCTCTTTGAATCTTCTTTATCATGCTAGGATTAGCAGGAAAAAGCAAAAAATTTCAGAATTGCACCTTGCAATGTGGAGATATTACTGTTTGTGCATTTACAATATTCATTGATTTTTGCCATTGAAAAACATGTTTTTCATATACCAGAAATGTTTGAAGCTACTGACTGAATGAAAGGAGCTGGCATCTCACTCTCTTTGAATCTTCTTTATCATGCTAGGATTAACAGGAAAAAGCTAAAAATTTCAGAATTGCACCGTGCAATGTGGAGATATTACTGTTTGTGCATTTACAATATTCATTGATTTTTGCCATTGAAAAACATGTTTTTCATATACCAGAAATGTTTGAAGCTACTGACTGAATGAAAGGAGCTGGCATCTCACTCTCTTTGAATCTTCTTTATCATGCTAGGATTAGCAGGAAAAAGCAAAAAATTTCAGAATTGCACCTTGCAATGTGGAGATATTACTGTTTGTGCATTTACAATATTCATTGATTTTTGCCATTGAAAAACGTTTTTCATATACCAGAAATGTTTGAAGCTACTGACTGAATGAATGGAGCTGGCATCTCACTCTCTTTGAATCTTCTTTATCATGCTAGGATTAACAGGAAAAAGCAAAAAATTTCAGAATTGCACCTTGCAATGTGGAGATATTACTGTTTGTGCATTTACAATATTCATTGATTTTTGCCATTGAAAAACATGTTTTTCATATACCAGAAATGTTTGAAGCTACTGACTGAATGAAAGGAGCTGGCATCTCACTCTCTTTGAATCTTCTTTATCATGCTAGGATTAACAGGAAAAAGCTAAAAATTTCAGAATTGCACCGTGCAATGTGGAGATATTACTGTTTGTGCATTTACAATATTCATTGATTTTTGCCATTGAAAAACATGTTTTTCATATACCAGAAATGTTTGAAGCTACTGACTGAATGAAAGGAGATGGCATCTCACTCTCTTTGAATCTTCTTTATCATGCTAGGATTAGCAGGAAAAAGCAAAAAATTTCAGAATTGCACCTTGCAATGTGGAGATATTACTGTTTGTGCATTTACAATATTCATTGATTTTTGCCATTGAAAAACATGTTTTTCATATACCAGAAATGTTTGAAGCTACTGACTGAATGAAAGGAGCTGGCATCTCACTCTCTTTGAATCTTCTTTATCATGCTAGGATTAACAGGAAAAAGCAAAAAATTTCAGAATTGCACCTTGCAATGTGGAGATATTACTGTTTGTGCATTTACAATATTCATTGATTTTTGCCATTGAAAAACATGTTTTTCATATACCAGAAATGTTTGAAGCTACTGACTGAATGAAAGGAGCTGGCATCTCACTCTCTTTGAATCTTCTTTATCATGCTAGGATTAACAGGAAAAAGCTAAAAATTTCAGAATTGCACCGTGCAATGTGGAGATATTACTGTTTGTGCATTTACAATATTCATTGATTTTTGCCATTGAAAAACATGTTTTTCATATACCAGAAATGTTTGAAGCTACTGACTGAATGAAAGGAGCTGGCATCTCACTCTCTTTGAATCTTCTTTATCATGCTAGGATTAGTAGGAAAAAGCAAAAAATTTCAGAATTGCACCTTGCAATGTGGAGATATTACTGTTTGTGCATTTACAATATTCATTGATTTTTGCCATTGAAAAACGTTTTTCATATACCAGAAATGTTTGAAGCTACTGACTGAATGAAAGGAGCTGGCATCTCACTCTCTTTGAATCTTCTTTATCATGCTAGGATTAACAGGAAAAAGCAAAAAATTTCAGAATTGCACCTTGCAATGTGGAGATATTACTGTTTGTGCATTTACAATATTCATTGATTTTTGCCATTGAAAAACATGTTTTTCATATACCAGAAATGTTTGAAGCTACTGACTGAATGAAAGGAGCTGGCATCTCATTCTCTTTGAATCTTCTTTATCATGCTAGGATTAACAGGAAAAAGCTAAAAATTTCAGAATTGCACCGTGCAATGTGGAGATATTACTGTTTGTGCATTTACAATATTCATTGATTTTTGCCATTGAAAAACATGTTTTTCATATACCAGAAATGTTTGAAGCTACTGACTGAATGAAAGGAGCTGGCATCTCACTCTCTTTGAATCTTATCATGCTAGGATTAGCAGAAAAAAGCAAAAAATTTCAGAATTGCACCTTGCAATGTGGAGATATTACTGTTTGTGCATTTACAATATTCATTGATTTTTGCCATTGAAAAACATGTTTTTCATATACCAGAAATGTTTGAAGCTACTGACTGAATGAAAGGAGCTGGCATCTCACTCTCTTTGAATCTTCTTTATCATGCTAGGATTAACAGGAAAAAGCAAAAAATTTCAGAATTGCACCTTGCAATGTGGAGATATTACTGTTTGTGCATTTACAATATTCATTGATTTTTGCCATTGAAAAACATGTTTTTCATATACCAGAAATGTTTGAAGCTACTGACTGAATGAAAGGAGCTGGCATCTCACTCTCTTTGAATCTTCTTTATCATGCTAGGATTAACAGGAAAAAGCTAAAAATTTCAGAATTGCACCGTGCAATGTGGAGATATTACTGTTTGTTCATTTACAATATTCATTGATTTTTGCCATTGAAAAACATGTTTTTCATATACCAGAAATGTTTGAAGCTACTGACTGAATGAAAGGAGCTGGCATCTCACTCTCTTTGAATCTTCTTTATCATGCTAGGATTAGCAGGAAAAAGCAAAAAATTTCAGAATTGCACCTTGCAATGTGGAGATATTACTGTTTGTGCATTTACAATATTCATTGATTTTTGCCATTGAAAAACATGTTTTTCATATACCAGAAATGTTTGAAGCTACTGACTGAATGAAAGGAGCTGGCATCTCACTCTCTTTGAATCTTCTTTATCATGCTAGGATTAACAGGAAAAAGCTAAAAATTTCAGAATTGCACTGTGCAATGTGGAGATATTACTGTTGGTGCATTTACAATATTCATTGATTTTTGCCATTGAAAAACATGTTTTTCATATACCAGAAATGTTTGAAGCTACTGACTGAATGAAAGGAGCTGGCATCTCACTCTCTTTGAATCTTCTTTATCATGCTAGGATTAGCAGGAAAAAGCAAAAAATTTCAGAATTGCACCTTGCAATGTGGAGATATTACTGTTTGTGCATTTACAATATTCATTGATTTTTGCCATTGAAAAACATGTTTTTCATATACCAGAAATGTTTGAAGCTACTGACTGAATGAAAGGAGCTGGCATCTCACTCTCTTTGAATCTTCTTTATCATGCTAGGATTAACAGGAAAAAGCAAAAAATTTCAGAATTGCACCGTGCAATGTGGAGATATTACTGTTTGTGCATTAACAATATTCATTAATTTTTGCCATTGAAAAACATGTTTTTCATATACCAGAAATGTTTGAAGCTACTGACTGAATGAAAGGAGCTGGCATCTCACTCTCTTTGAATCTTCTTTATCATGCTAGGATTAACAGGAAAAAGCTAAAAATTTCAGAATTGCACCGTGCAATGTGGAGATATTACTGTTTGTGCATTTACAATATTCATTGATTTTTGCCATTGAAAAACATGTTTTTCATATACCAGAAATGTTTGAAGCTACTGACTGAATGAAAGGAGCTGGCATCTCACTCTCTTTGAATCTTCTTTATCATGCTAGGATTAGCAGGAAAAAGCAAAAAATTTCAGAATTGCACCTTGCAATGTGGAGATATTACTGTTTGTGCATTTACAATATTCATTGATTTTTGCCATTGAAAAACATGTTTTTCATATACCAGAAATGTTTGAAGCTACTGACTGAATGAAAGGAGCTGGCATCTCACTCTCTTTGAATCTTCTTTATCATGCTAGGATTAACAGGAAAAAGCAAAAAATTTCAGAATTGCACCTTGCAATGTGGAGATATTACTGTTTGTGCATTTACAATATTCATTGATTTTTGCCATTGAAAAACATGTTTTTCATATACCAGAAATGTTTGAAGCTACTGACTGAATGAAAGGAGCTGGCATCTCACTCTCTTTGAATCTTCTTTATCATGCTAGGATTAACAGGAAAAAGCTAAAAATTTCAGAATTGCACTGTGCAATGTGGAGATATTACTGTTTGTGCATTTACAATATTCATTGATTTTTGCCATTGAAAAACATGTTTTTCATATACCAGAAATGTTTGAAGCTACTGACTGAATGAAAGGAGCTGGCATCTCACTCTCTTTGAATCTTCTTTATCATGCTAGGATTAGCAGGAAAAAGCAAAAAATTTCAGAATTGCACCTTGCAATGTGGAGATATTACTGTTTGTGCATTTACAATATTCATTGATTTTTGCCATTGAAAAACATGTTTTTCATATACCAGAAATGTTTGAAGCTACTGACTGAATGAAAGGAGCTGGCATCTCACTCTCTTTGAATCTTCTTTATCATGCTAGGATTAACAGGAAAAAGCTAAAAATTTCAGAATTGCACCGTGCAATGTGGAGATATTACTGTTTGTGCATTTACAATATTCATTGATTTTTGCCATTGAAAAACATGTTTTTCATATACCAGAAATGTTTGAAGCTACTGACTGAATGAAAGGAGCTGGCATCTCACTCTCTTTGAATCTTCTTTATCATGCTAGGATTAGCAGGAAAAAGCAAAAAATTTCAGAATTGCACCTTGCAATGTGGAGATATTACTGTTTGTGCATTTACAATATTCATTGATTTTTGCCATTGAAAAACATGTTTTTCATATACCAGAAATGTTTGAAGCTACTGACTGAATGAAAGGAGCTGGCATCTCACTCTCTTTGAATCTTCTTTATCATGCTAGGATTAACAGGAAAAAGCAAAAAATTTCAGAATTGCACCTTGCAATGTGGAGATATTACTGTTTGTGCATTTACAATATTCATTGATTTTTGCCATTGAAAAACATGTTTTTCATATACCAGAAATGTTTGAAGCTACTGACTGAATGAAAGGAGCTGGCATCTCACTCTCTTTGAATCTTCTTTATCATGCTAGGATTAACAGGAAAAAGCTAAAAATTTCAGAATTGCACCGTGCAATGTGGAGATATTACTGTTTGTGCATTTACAATATTCATTGATTTTTGCCATTGAAAAACATGTTTTTCATATACCAGAAATGTTTGAAGCTACTGACTGAATGAAAGGAGCTGGCATCTCACTCTCTTTGAATCTTCTTTATCATGCTAGGATTAGCAGGAAAAAGCAAAAAATTTCAGAATTGCACCTTGCAATGTGGAGATATTACTGTTTGTGCATTTACAATATTCATTGATTTTTGCCATTGAAAAACATGTTTCATATACCAGAAATGTTTGAAGCTACTGACTGAATGAAAGGAGCTGGCATCTCACTCTCTTTGAATCTTCTTTATCATGCTAGGATTAACAGGAAAAAGCTAAAAATTTCAGAATTGCACCGTGCAATGTGGAGATATTACTGTTTGTGCATTTACAATATTCATTGATTTTTGCCATTGAAAAACATGTTTTTCATATACCAGAAATGTTTGAAGCTACTGACTGAATGAAAGGAGCTGGCATCTCACTCTCTTTGAATCTTCTTTATCATGCTAGGATTAGCAGGAAAAAGCAAAAAATTTCAGAATTGCACCTTGCAATGTGGAGATATTACTGTTTGTGCATTTACAATATTCATTGATTTTTGCCATTGAAAAACATGTTTTTCATATACCAGAAATGTTTGAAGCTACTGACTGAATGAAAGGAGCTGGCATCTCACTCTCTTTGAATCTTCTTTATCATGCTAGGATTAACAGGAAAAAGCTAAAAATTTCAGAATTGCACCGTGCAATGTGGAGATATTACTGTTTGTGCATTTACAATATTCATTGATTTTTGCCATTGAAAAACATGTTTTTCATATACCAGAAATGTTTGAAGCTACTGACTGAATGAAAGGAGCTGGCATCTCACTCTCTTTGAATCTTCTTTATCATGCTAGGATTAGCAGGAAAAAGCAAAAAATTTCAGAATTGCACCTTGCAATGTGGAGATATTACTGTTTGTGCATTTACAATATTCATTGATTTTTGCCATTGAAAAACATGTTTTTCATATACCAGAAATGTTTGAAGCTACTGACTGAATGAAAGGAGCTGGCATCTCACTCTCTTTGAATCTTCTTTATCATGCTAGGATTAACAGGAAAAAGCAAAAAATTTCAGAATTGCACCTTGCAATGTGGAGATATTACTGTTTGTGCATTTACAATATTCATTGATTTTTGCCATTGAAAAACATGTTTTTCATATACCAGAAATGTTTGAAGCTACTGACTGAATGAAAGGAGCTGGCATCTCACTCTCTTTGAATCTTCTTTATCATGCTAGGATTAACAGGAAAAAGCTAAAAATTTCAGAATTGCACCGTGCAATGTGGAGATATTACTGTTTGTGCATTTACAATATTCATTGATTTTTGCCATTGAAAAACATGTTTTTCATATACCAGAAATGTTTGAAGCTACTGACTGAATGAAAGGAGCTGGCATCTTACTCTCTTTGAATCTTCTTTATCATGCTAGGATTAGCAGGAAAAAGCAAAAAATTTCAGAATTGCACCTTGCAATGTGGAGATATTACTGTTTGTGCATTTACAATATTCATTGATTTTTGCCATTGAAAAACATGTTTTTCATATACCAGAAATGTTTGAAGCTACTGACTGAATGAAAGGAGCTGGCATCTCACTCTCTTTGAATCTTCTTTATCATGCTAGGATTAACAGGAAAAAGCTAAAAATTTCAGAATTGCACCGTGCAATGTGGAGATATTACTGTTTGTGCATTTACAATATTCATTGATTTTTGCCATTGAAAAACATGTTTTTCATATACCAGAAATGTTTGAAGCTACTGACTGAAGGAAAGGAGCTGGCATCTCACTCTCTTTGAATCTTCTTTATCATGCTAGGATTAGCAGGAAAAAGCAAAAAATTTCAGAATTGCACCTTGCAATGTGGAGATATTACTGTTTGTGCATTTACAATATTCATTGATTTTTGCCATTGAAAAACGTTTTTCATATACCAGAAATGTTTGAAGCTACTGACTGAATGAAAGGAGCTGGCATCTCACTCTCTTTGAATCTTCTTTATCATGCTAGGATTAACAGGAAAAAGCAAAAAATTTCAGAATTGCACCTTGCAATGTGGAGATATTACTGTTTGTGCATTTACAATATTCATTGATTTTTGCCATTGAAAAACATGTTTTTCATATACCAGAAATGTTTGAAGCTACTGACTGAATGAAAGGAGCTGGCATCTCACTCTCTT